>NC_053493.1:25967333-26227333 GCF_905171775.1 Rana temporaria
ATTGTCATAAATAATGTGTGAAAACAGGAAAAGGAAACAATTAGCTTAGTCACCATTACAAATCATGACCAGTATGTAGAAGGGTTGGGCCACTGCTGTGATCCAAAGCAGACTTTCTTATAAAATTTACAAAATGAGTATCAATACAAAAATCTTCACTGCCTAGATGTAGCAGCAAGTTTGTGGAAGTTTGTGTCCCTTGGAATAAATATCTACAGCAGTGTTAGGCAACCTCGGCCCTCCAGCTTTTTTATAACTACAAGTGTCATGAGACATTGCAAGACCCTGACAATCACAGGCATGACTCCTAGAGGCAAAGGCATGATGGGATTTGTAGTTTCACCACAGCTGGAGGGCCGAGGTTACGACCCCTGATCTACAGTGTCCAATCATATAGCACTGTCCAGAGCGCCATGAATCTTTCTACTTATAGATGGATATTTTAAAAACAGGTTCTAAAGCCATTGTATTCCCACTGTAATGTCGCGTACACACGATCGGTTAAACCGATGAGAATGGTCTGATGGACCGTTTTCATCGGTTAAAAACGATCGCGTGTGGGCGCCATCGGTTATTTAACCATCGGTTAAAAAAAAGCCAACTTGTTTTAAATTTAACCGATGGATTCCAAACCGATAGGACAAAACCGATCGTTAGTAGATGCGACCATCGGTTAAAAATCCACGCATGCTCAGAATCAAGTCAACGCATGCTTGGAAGCATTGAACTTCGTTTTTTTCAGCGCGTCGTGTGTTTTACGTGACCGCGTTCTGACACGATTGTTTTTTTAACCGATGGTGTGTAGGCGTGACGGACCATCAGTCAGCTTCATCGGTTAACCGATGAAAACAGTCCATCGGTCCGTTCTCATCGGATGGACTGATCGTGTGTACACGGCATTAGTTACTCTGCAATGGCTATATAAAGTAAAGGGACTTTCTACATTGTTCAGCAATACCTACAACACTGAGATCTTGCTTCACACATGACGGATTTACTTTTCAGTTGAAGATATCATCAAAGTGTGCTCAGTGCATGATGTACACATGGTAGGCGGGGGCGGAGGAATCCTGGACAATACTGGGATGAAGAGTGTCTGAAACCATATTTTTTTTTTTAAATAGGAAAATGTATTAATTTTCGAACTGCACAAATGTGCACATGGTAGATCAAGCAGGCTATCAGCAGAGAGGAAGTATTTGATGCCATCTAACCATTTCAAGGGCAAGGTGACCATATCCCTCTACAGCTAACTGTAACCCTACAGCTGAGAAAAAGAATGCATATATCACCTCAATAAAAGAGCAGAAGAGCTTGCATAGTAATAGAGATTTGGGGATGGTGTGAGCTAGGAGAGGAGGTGGCATTTCTTGCTATCCATCCAACAGAGCCAATACAGGAAATTGCAAGTAATATTCATCTAGGGACTGCTTTCATTAAACGTAATTCATTCGACTTTTGCAATAAATTGAGTGACATCCGTAAAGCACTGGCTTTTTATCCTTGATGGAGTGCCTTGCCGGGCCTTGGGAATTTTTTTTTTTCCCCTCTCTTCCTCCCCTCCTCTCTATTGTCACATTCCTTAAAGCAGAGTCGTCAACATGTCAATCCGCTACTTAAAATGGCTAAAGCCCCTTATTTACCAAGTACCCAGGAAAGTGGTTTATAAGGCTGACTTACAAGCAGAGCTGGTTGAGGGGGGCTAAACTAGCTGATAAATCAAATCCACAACTTTGCTAAGGGAAGACAGAGCATAAGAGAGAGAGAGACGAAAGAAAATACAGTTGTGTGATAACACAAGTAGCCACCCTGTCCACAATCCGATTACAGATAGAGGGAGAAGAATGTCTATTGACTTCACATTTATTTCTGGACACCGTTAACTACAGTAGTCACAATCACAAGCACCCTTTAACCGCAGATCACAATCTGTACTATTTACTGTTACATTGTTACACAGAATTTATTTATTTCTCAACTTACAGGAAATGGTTCATATGAATTCAATAGCCAAAACAATATATAACTGAGAAATGTGTTATATAGTGTGTGAATACCTAAGATAACTAGTAAATTATTTTCAATTATGCATGTGTTACTATAATGAGCATTATAAGTGGATTAAACCTAAGATATAGGGACATTTATAGACAGGCTAGGTATATACGTAACCTGTGTCTGTGCTAATAGATATATATATATATATATATATATATATATATATATATATATATATATATATATATATATATATATATATATTTATTTATTTATATATATACACACACACACACATTTTGCACTACAATTCTTTGAGTAAATACAATCATTAAAAAAGTATACAACTTCCCTAAGGTGTATAAAAAAAGGCCAATTCTGGAGCCTATTGTGACTGCTTGCACTCCAAATGGCAAAGTCTGCAACATGTGTGGCTTACTTGAATATATCTATATATATATATATATATGTATATACACACACACACGTGTGTGTGTGTGTGTGTGTGTGTGTGTCTCTCTTTTTGTGTTATTCGTAGATAAATAGATAGATAGATAGATAGATAGATAGATAGATAGATAGATAGATAGATAGATAGATAGATAGATAGATACCTGATATATAAGCATGTACAACAAGTACATATACAGTAGACACGTAGGCTAAACATATATGGACCTGTTTTCATAATCCACTTCATATCCCTTTCGAGAGCCTGGATATCCAGCCACTACAATGACTGCATGCACTCCAAACTTCTATATCTGCAACATGTACTGCTTATTTAATATTATACATTTTTATAATTCAGGATTTAAATAGTGGCAACAGTCTGCACAGTGCTTTACAATATAAAAGGGGGACAGTACAATTCAGTTCAATACAGAAGTAATAGGAGAGCCTTGATATATATATAATATATATATAATATAGTATATATAACCTGTGTGTGTATATATATATATATACACACACACACAATATATATATATAAAAAAATGTATATATATAAAACGTGTGTGTGTGTATATATATATATATATATATATATATATATATATATATATATATATATATATATATATATAAATTATTAATATATATATATATATACCTATAGATATATAAATATATATATATATATATATATATATATATATATATATATATTCTCTCTCTCTCTCTCTCTCTCTATATATATATATATATATATATATATATATATATATATATATATATATATATATATATATATAACTCTTTTTTTTCTGATAGGTGTTATGATAGCTACACCTACTGTAATATATAAAAATTATAAAATACAGACATAGACACTCAGTCTAAAAGGATTTGAGCCTTTTTCAATAACCCTTTTCAGAAGTAATAGGAGTAATAGGAGAGCCTTGATAGAGATATATATATATATATATATATATATATATATATATATATATATATATATATATATATATATATATATATATATATATATATATATATCTATAGATATATATATATATATATATATATATATATATATATATATATATATATATATATATATATAGTATATATAACCTGTGTGTGTATATATATATATCTATATATATATATATATATATATATATACACACACACACTATATATATATATATATATATATATATATATTTTTTTTTTTTTTTTTTTTTTTTTTTTTATTTCTGATAGGTGTTATGATAGCTACACCTAATATATAAAAATGATAAAATACAGACATAGACACTCAGTCTAAAAGGATTTGAGCCTTTTTCAATAACCCTTTTCGTGTCTCTTCCCAGAGGTTGGTTATCCCAGTACTGCAATGCTCTATCTTTCTCACAAAACTCTATGCTGAACCTATTTCCTTTGCTAATCCAAATAATAGGCAGGTAGTAATGAGTTAACTACAGGCTTCCTTTACCACCTAACAAAGGTCATTTATTCTTCCATGGATTTTTCACTTGTTCGCAAAATTCTACCCTGAACAAAAAAAAAAAAACGAGACACTTATTGTACCCAAAAGGTGATTTACCTCCGAGCTAAAGACTAAATATGGTTCCTTTATTGTCGCTGTGACCTTTACTGGAATGAATATAAAAAAAGAAGCTTAAATGTGGTCTATAGAAGGAGCCCACACTCCCTATCATTTGCAGCCGCTCATTATTACATCCATGTACTAATCTCCAGCTCGGTGCAAAGTTCACCGACAGCTTTTCCAGAGCTGCAGCCGGTGTCCTGAGTCCTGACCACACATCCGACACTCAATTATTACCTACATGGTGAAACACTAAATAAAAAATAGATAAAAAAAAAATATCTGCACATCGTGATATTAGATGGTAACAAAAAAAAGTTATTTAATTGCTACTAAAAATAAAAATAAAATAAACCTTTAAAACCTGTCACCCGACAAACGTTGAACCGCTTGCTTAACAATGCAGCCGACTTTGAGATGCAATAACTATTGTGCTTCTATTGCCTGTCTAATCAACATTTCCATATACACATAGATTTGCTGGGAGCCTGTTTGTGTTAGGAGATGGTGTAAATAGTCGGAAATGTCAGCTATCTCTCACAAGATTTGCACAAATGAACTGCAGGCTAGCACTTATCTAACCTGCTTTTATAGCTTTTTTATTTATTTTTTTGGTAAATCAATGCGCACTGTTTATTGGGTGTTTGTAAAATTTTATATAAATATATAAAGTAAAAAAAAAATAAAATTGAGTAATGAAATTCTAATAGACGCATTTTGCTAATTGCAATCCTTTCCCAATAAAGCAGGTGGATGTCTTAAGGTGAAATAGCTAATAGCTGTACCCCACTGATAGAATTGGAAGCCTCTAATTATATTGGCCCTGATTATTGTCTCTAGCAGGGACAGGGTGCAGTTGGTATATTACACCCGGCAATGCAATAATATCGCCTGCTCTGTCTCTGGGCCTGGCCGACAAAAGTATTGTTTAGCCAGTGAAAAGCTCCATTTATCCAGAGGGCTGAGCTGAGGTCAATACAATGTTTATCCACAGCAAACAACGCTAGAGACTTTCAGGCTGACTTTCACACGACACAATGTGGCTTTAGACCTTGGGTCTGCTGTTTAGAACCCTGGGTAGCTCAACCTAGTTCAGCACCTTGGATAGCTCACACATAGGTCAGCACCTTGGATAGCTCACACATAGGTGAGCACCTTGGATAGCTCACACATAGGTCAGCACCTTGGATAGCTCACACATAGGTCAGCACCTTGGATAGCTCACACATAGGTCAGCACCTTGGATAGCTCACACATAGGTCAGCACCTTGGATAGCTCACACATAGGTCAGCACCTTGGATAGCTCACACAAAAGTCATCACCATGGATAGCTCTCACATAGGTCAGCACGTTGGATAGCTCACACATAGGTCAGCACCTTGGATAGCTCACACATAAGTCATCACCATGGATAGCTCACACATAGGTCAGCACGTTGGATAGCTCACACATGGGTCAGAACCTTCGATAGCTCACACATATGTCTCATCTTGGATAGATCACACATATGTCTCACCTTGGATAGCTCACCAGCACCTTGGATAGATAGCTCACCCCCAGGTCAGCACCTTGGATAGATAGCTCACCCCCAGGTCAGCACCTTGGATAGATAGCTCACCCCCAGGTCAGCACCTTGGATAGATAGCTCACCCCCAGGTGAGCACCTTGGATAGATAGCTCACCCCCAGGTCAGCACCTTGGATAGATAGCTCACACATAGGTCAGCATCTTGGATAGCTCACACATGGGTCAGCACCTTGGATAGCTCACCCCCAGGTCAGCACCTTGGATAGATAGCTCACACATAGGTCAGCATCTTGGATAGCTCACACATGGGTCAGCACCTTGGATAGCTCACCCCCAGGTCAGCACCTTGGATAGATAGCTCACCCCCAGGTCAGCACCTTGGATAGATAGCTCACACATAGGTCAGCATCTTGGATAGCTCACACACAGGTCAGCACCTTCGATAGCTCACACATAAGTCAGCACCTTGGATAGGTCAGCACCTTGGATTGATAGCTCACCCATAGGTCAGCATCTTGGATAGCTCACACAAAAGTCAGCACATTGGATACCTCACACATAGGTCAGCACCTTGGATAGGTCAGCACCTTGGATAGCTCACACATAGGTCAGCACCTTGGATAGCTCACCCCCAGGTCAGCACCTTGGTTAGTTTACAGTAGTTCAGCACCTTGGATGGCTAATAGTAGTTAGCACCTTGGACAGCTCAACCTTGGACAGCTAATAGCAGTTCAGCACATTGGATAGCCTCAAACCCAGGTCAGCACCTTTCATGCTGCTTGGACAACTGAAATGAGTTCAGCACCCTAAATTGCTGAAAACACCAAATCAGCACCTAATTGAGGATCTTGGATAGCTCACGCCCAGATCAGCACCCTGGATAGCTTATACCTAGTTGAGCATCTTAGATTGCTAACACCCAGATCAGCACCATGGATAGCTCACACCTAATTCGGCACCTTGGATAGCTCAGTGCCCCATTTCCTGTCCTGACCAACTCCACTACACACTATAGAATATACAGCTGCTGAATCAACTAACCTTTTACTAAAGCTGGCCATACATTATACATTTTTCTTGATCAATTTCCTTTAAATGTACCTTCAACTATGTGCTAGGGCCTGCATGACTGTATACAAAGTGCTTAGGTTTGACCTTCTGTTATATGGTTTTGGTCATTTTAAAATAGATATTTTTTTTATAATGTATGGCCAGCCTTAGTATATGTAAGGCCATAATCTTATAGGTTGCAAACAAATAATGTATATTATATTATATTGTATATAATGTATATTATATGGGCTGTATGATACTATAGTACCAAAATGACAGGCAAACCAGTTAAATTGAAAACTGGTGTACATGGATGTGGTTAGGCTTTTTGTGTTTGTGCATGACAATTATTAGGATATTTTAGAATTGAGATCAGCCTCTCATTAAATTATTAATATATACAATATAAATAGATAGATAGTATATATATATATATATATATATATATATATATATATATATATATATATATATATATATATATATATATATATATATATATATATATATATATATATATATATATATATATATATATATATATATATATATATATATAGAACAGGGTAGATAGATAGATAGATAGATAGATAGATAGATAGATAATGAGAGAGGGATGATAGATAGACAGACAGACAGACAGACAGACAGATAGACAGATAGATAGATAGATAGATAGATAGATAGATAGATAGATAGATAGATAGATAGATAGATAGATAGATAGACAGACAGACAGACAGACAGACAGACAGATAGATAAATAGATAGATAGATAGATAGATAGATAGATAGATAGAGAGAGGGGGGAGAATGAGAGAGATCAAATAGAGGAGAAAAGTAGAAAACTTCAACAAAAGGATTTTAGTTACTATTATAAATCTTATGATTTGTAGTGAAGGACTAGTGTGAGTAGAAATAAAAATTTAGGGTAAACTAGAAGACAACTCAATTGTCGGTGGCCTTGCATTGGGCTTAGGTGACTACCTGAGAGAGGACAGGTAAGGCCATGGGGGTTTTTCACTGTTGCAAAGTTTACTGTCATTTCTTTTTTTTTTTCTTCTTCTTCTTTTTCTTCTTCTTCTTCTTGAACTCAGTTTTTTATGACTCAGAAAATGCCGCAATGACTCCAGCAGAATTGGAAAATTGTCTCCTATCCCACAATTGCCAACCCCCTGTGAAAATGCATTCAGGTAATGAAGTCTGTAACTAAACGGTAATTGAATCAGCATAATTTGCACACTGAATGGTTTTCAAATGCTCCCAGTTTACAATTAAAGCAGAATTAATGCGGCTTGGTGTTGCAAGCTGCATTAGGATAAATCCAAGGCGGTTGTTATAATGAGTGGAGGGGAAGAGAGAAAAAAAAACAGTTTAAGTGCCAACAAACACATTTAAAATTTAACGCAGCATATTGATTTCTATTTTGTTTGCCCATGTCGTTAGAAAAAGCTATAGAAGAAGGGGAACCTCCAATGAAAGCTACAGCAGTCCTATGAAAGTTTTTTTTTTTTTTGAAGTATTTTTCTCATCCTGCTTGTGAAAGGTCCGGATTTCCTATCAATTCAGAATGTTCATGGCTTTGGCTTCTAAAGTGTCGTTCATGAATCTTAATCAAAAAAGAAAAAGTAGGGGGGGGGGGGGGGGGGGGGGTGGGGGTCAAACAGCTGTGTCTGAAGCTTCAGTGTTCACCTGCCAAGCCAGAATGCCAAGTCAGTGTGACGCGGCGCGCCCTCTGCTGGTACAATGGAGGTAAGGACAGACAACTGGGTGCTGCTTCAGATGCAAAGGCTAATTTCTCCTATTCCCAGTTCATTTCCAGTACAGTGCTGGTGGCAGTGACAGTACAGCGTCTGCTTGTTGTCAATCACATAGACAAGGGTGTCTTGTGATAAGAGGCTCTGTTATTTTTTTTTTTACAATCATACAAGCTTAGTTACAAGTGCATATACTCCCCCACTCCTCCCCATTGCCGTCTATATGTTCTCATCCATGAATTCAGTAACCCATTCATTGCAAAAAAAAAATGCATTCAGTAACTCCTTATTTGTCAAGAAAAAAAATGATTTTTTTAGGGCACTAAACATTGTAGTTTAGAAAACTGGACTGCTTTTGCATCGTTTAGCAAAAGTTTGAGGCTTGATCTGCTCTCAAGGGAGACCTTATGCAACACAATCATCTTCAAACAAGACTTATTGATGTATGGGATCGATAGGTAGGATGGGATCTATGCTTCTATAGGGATTACAGGCTTTTTTTTAAATACATTTGTTTACTTTAAAAGCTAGTTTTAATGCAGACTGGATAAGGCAAATTTAATATTTTAAGATTTTTTTGAACGTCCACTGTTGCATTTGTAATGCTCTTTAGGAAGGATAGATGTCTATGGTTCTCCAGACACTAAGGAACCTGCTTACTGGGTCTTGTAGTCCCCCATCCTCTGAAATCTTTAGCGCTATACATCTGACCCAGCAGGTTGGGTATCACACTGAGGTTCCTCTGATATTATTTGCTGTAGATCAAACATTAGCAAGAATGTTGGGACTTATAGTTCATTCTATGGTGGAGAGTCGCATACAACCCCTTCTATACCATTAAGCAAACCCTTTTTTTCTGAACTTGCTGAGACTTACTGTCCTTCAAGCGCTGGAGAAGAAGGAATACCATATTCGGAGTTACAGTACCATAGGTGAGTCCCAATAATCTGTACATACTGAGGCTTGTAAAACTCCATATAATATATATCGAGCTCCCTGCATCATAGACCAGACTTAGCTGTCTGGATTTGCTGGTGTTTTTAGTTCCACAAGACCCAGAGAACTGCGGGGTGCCAGACTAATAACTAGCCGGCTATGCTTGCCTTAGCTAATTGTTCCACAACCATTGGGGCCACATGATAAACTCATAGCTTGGTCAGCATATCAGAACCAGCTGGAACATGTTGTCCCCCAACCACTGAGGAGCCAAGATCGACTAGTCTGATCTGTAGTTCTGTAGACCAAATCTAGCTGTGATGTTTAGTTCCCCAACCACTGGGACATTAAGTTCCACCCTGGTCTAGTTGGTAGTACTGTATACCAAACCCAACTGGGACTTTTAGTTGCCAACCAACAGAGGAGCCCAGCTCAATAGTCTGTAGTTCTGCATACCAAACCCAGCTGGTATATTTAGTTCCCCTACCACTGGGGAGACCAGATCATTCCTGGTCTGGTCTGATCATTATTTCTTTATACCTAGCCTAGCTGGGGCTTTTAGTTCCCCTACCACTGGGGAAGGAGAGTGGGGGCAAATCATCCCTGGTATGGTCTGTAGTTTCGTACCAAACTCAGCTGGTACTTTTCGTTCCCCTACTACTGGGGATACAAGGTCACCCCTGGTCTGATCTGGTCTGGGGTGGTCTGGTCTGTAGTTCTATATTGACTTTACAGTAGTTTCCCAACCACTAGGAAGCCCAGGTCATCCCTGGTTTGGGGTGGTCTGGTCTGTAGTTCTATATTGACTTTACAGTAGTTCCCCAACCACTAGGAAGCCCAGGTCATCCCTGGTTTGGTCTGGTCTGAATACCAAATTTGGCTGGGACTTTGAGTTCCCCAGCCACTAGAAAGTCCAGATCATCCTTGGTCAGAGCTGGCCTGTAGTTCTGTATATTTAACCCACCTGGGACTTTCAGTTCCCCGCAAATACTAATAAACCTAGATCACACCGGGTCTGTTCTGTATAGCAAACCCAGCTGGGACTTTTAGTTCCCCAATTGCTGATAAACCTATATCACCCCAGGTCCGGTCTGTATAGCAAACGTAGCTGGGACTTTGAGTTCCTCGGCCACTGAGAAGTCCAGATCGTCTCTGGTCTGATCTGTAGTGTACAGCAGACCCAACTGGAACTTTTAGTTCCCCAATACTGATAAACCTAGATCACCCCAGGTGTAGACTGTATAGCAAACCCAGCTGGAACTTTTAGTTCCCCAACCAATGATAAACCTATATCACCCCAGGTCTGGTCTGTATAGCAAACCCAGCTGCGACTCTGAGTTCCCCAACTACTAATAAACCTAGATCACCTCAGGTGTGGACTGTATAGCAACCCCAGCTGGAACTTTTAGTTCCATAACCAATGATAAACCTAGATCACCCCAGGTATGGTCTGTATAGCAAACCCAGCTGCGACTCTGAGTTCCCCAACTACTAATAAACCTAGAGCACCCCAGGTCTGGTCTGTATAGCAACCCAGCTGCGACTCTGAGTTCCCCAACTACTAATAAACCTAGATCACCCCAGGTCTAGTCTGTATAGCAAACCCACCTGGGACTTTTAGTTCCCCAATTGCTGATAAACCTAGATCACCCCAGGTCTAGTCTGTATAGCAACCCAGCTGCGACTCTGAGTTCCCCAACTACTAATAAACCTAGATCACCCCAGGTGTGGACTGTATAGCAACCCCAGCTGGAACTTTTAGTTCCCCAACCAATGATAAACCTAAATCACCCCAGGTCTGGTCTGTATAGCAAACCCAGCTGAGGCTCTTAGTTTCCCAACTACTAATAAACCTAGAGCACCCCAGGTCTAGTCTGTATAGCAACCCCAGCTGGGGCTCTTAGTTCCCCAAAATCCTGATAAACCTATAGCACCCCAGGTCTGGTCTATATAGCAAACCCACCTGGGACTTTAAGATCCCCAACCGTTTAAGAATACCTGGTCACCCTCTTTAGTTCTGTATACCAAACCTAGCTGGGACCTATAGTTCCACTGGCTATATTAGCCTTTGAAATAGTGTAGCCCTTATTCAGATGACCCCTTGAGCTCCGGGCCCCCCCTTAATGAATTGAAGAATTGGTCCTGGGCGTTATCCGAGTTGAGCAACATCTGTGAAAGTCAAATGCATGTATTTTCCGAAGAGCAGAGGGAAAGGTAGACAAGGGGCAGGTATGGCACTCACCAGCTGCAGGGTGGACTGGAGCAGTAGCGCTGACACACAGTATAGAGCATGCATCCTCCTGGATGGGACTTCCTCCCCGATTCTCCTGCCTTGGGTGTCTAATATTCCTCCAGGAACATAAATCCACCAGCTGACATCCACTTCACAAAACCTTCACAGCTCTGGGCAGCCTGGATAAGAAGGACATTGTACAACCCATGACCACACAGGAAAGGTTAGACTGCTGTAGACAACAGGAGAGGGGCTGCAAGAGTGCACAAGGGGGGCTCTGGATACAAGAGACCAGCAAACAGAGCACGGATCTGCTGAAATGAAGTTAATCCAGCAAAAGAAAAAAAAAGAAGAAGAAGAAGCGATGAGATCGCACAGGGGTTGGAATTTGATGCAGAAATCACTTGTGATCAGTGCAAGTGTGAGTGTTGTTTTTTTTTTTTTTTTTTGGGGGGTGGGGGGGGGCAGTCAGATTGCAATAGGTTGCTGAATGGGGAATAGGCAGCCCCTTGCTTGCTGGGACTCAGCTCTTTACTGATTGCCTGCGATGATGCATTCTGCTATAGCTTGCAGGGGGAGACCAGTCACATCCAGGGCTGCAACATTAGGGGGTGCCAGACAAGCATCAAATAGGGCAAGTTAAGGGGTGCTTGGCTATCAGGAGAGCAGGGAAAGTTAGCTCTATAAAACTGGCAGAGGGTCCCAAGCAATGAAAAAAAAAAAAAATCAGAAACCACCAACCCCTTATACCCACCCCCTTGCCATGCATGCAGTTTTATCCACAACACATAGCATGTTCTAGTCACTTGCCTGTGTGAGCATCTGTAGTGCAGAGGTCCTCAGCGTGTGCACTGTGCACCTGCACCACCTAACAGCACATAGGCTGTGTGGATGTGTGCTGGTCCCAATGGTGTGTTTTGTTGCTGGATTTCGACCACTGAGCAGATTTTGCCTTGAGGGATGTAGCAGATAATCCGTTTGCTGGTGGCACACTATATGGAAAGCACATCTCCATTTGCCCCCTATGAAGGACCATTTTATGTTACTACTTTTGGCTCCAATCCATCCTTACTTTCCATAAAAAAAAGTGCCTTGCATTAGAGACAGATTTTTGAAGCAGAGGCAGTGGAAAGGTCATAGCTAGAACCACAGGGATCACATGAAATAGTGTTACTTTGCACATGAGTTTAGGTCAAAATTGAGTTTTTTTTGCTGTAATACCTGACCCTGCCACTAGGGGCTTCCTTTCTGTATATTTCAGGGGGTGACGTGCTTATGACAAACTATAAGGCAAATTTCCTTTATGAAGGTAGGTACAGAGAACTGTCATTTCCCGAGGAGCAGGCTGGAAATGGGATTTGTCGGATTTCTCAATGCTGCTATGCAATGAAGAGCGGTGAAGGAGCTGGTGCCAACTCTGCAGAGTTAATGGGTGATTACTTCACTGAGAGGGCAATGAAGAGCCTGCAACTCTACAGTTCAAATCAACTCAGTGGATAGCTGGCTGCCTATCCCACCATAACCTGCTGCCAAATGGCTGTGTGTACCAATCATCAACGACCTTGCCTACAAGAACAGACTAAAGTCAGGGGGGGTAATCTTTGTGTTGTCCCTTCTACTGCAACATGACCTTTCTTTCTTTCTTCCTTTTTTTTTATTTCTTTCTTTCCTTCCTTTATGTTTCCTTTCTTACCTCCAACTTCTCACTCCCTTTCTTGCTTCCCTCCAGTCTCTTCCTTCCTTCCCCTTTCCCGTTCTTTCATTCTTCTTTCATTCTTCTTCCTTTCCTTTAATTTCCTTTCTTTTTTCTGTTATTTCATTCTTCTTCCTTTCCTTTTTCTTCTTTGCTTCCCTCCTATCTCTCTTTCTCTCTCCCTCCCTCCCTTCAATCCTTTCTATGTTCTTGTATTCTTCCTCATTTCCTTTATTTTGCTTCCTTCTCTTCTACCCATCCATTCCTTCCCTCCAACTTATCTTTTCCTTTCATTGCCTTCCTTCCTTCCTTTCCTTTATTTCCCTTCCTTCCATTCTGCCTTTCTCTCCTTTCCTACCTTCTATCTTTCCTTCCTTCCTTCCTTCCTTCCTTCTTTCCTTCCTTCCTCACTCCCTTCCTTCCTTCCTTCCTTCCTTCCTCCATCCTTTCCTTCCTTTCCTTTATTTCAATTCCTTTCATTCTGCCTTTCTCTCCTTTCCTTCTTTCTCTCTTTCCTTCCTTCCTTTCTTCTTCTTTCCTTCCTTCATCACTCCCTCCCTTCCCTCCTTCCTTCCTTCCTTCCTTCCTTCCTTCCTTCCTTCCTTCATCCATTCCTTCCTTTCCTTTATTTCCATTCCTTTCATTCTGCCTTTCTCTCCTTTCCTTCCTTCTATCTTTCCTTCCTTCCTTCATTTCTTCCTTCCTGCCTTTTTCCTTCCTCCCTCCCTTCCTTTCTTCCTTCCTTCTTGCCTTCCTTCCTTCCTCCCTCCCTTTCTATCTTTTCTTTATTTCCCTTCCTTTCACTCTGCCTTTCTCTCCATTCCTTCCTTCCTGCCTTCCTTCCTCTTTTCCTTTCTTCCTTTTATCTTTCATTCCTTCCTTCCTTCCTCTCTTCCTTCCTTCCTATTTCTTTCATTCCTCTTACTTTCCTTTATTTTACTTCCCTCTTACCTCTCTCTCCTCTTTCTTTATATCATTTTTATTTTCCTTTCCTTCCTTCCTTGCAACTTCTCTTTTCTTTTTATTGTCTTCCTTCCTTCCATTTATCCTGCCTTTCTCCTTCCTTCCTTCCTCCCCTCCTTCCTTCCTCCCCCACCCCCTTCCTTAATTTTCTTTATTTCCCTTCCTTTCATTCTGCCTTTCTGTCCTTTCCTGCATTCTATCTTTCAATATTTCCTTCCCTCCTTTCTGCCTTCCTTCTTGTCCTCCTTCCTTTCTTCCTCCCTCCCTCCCTTTCTTCTTCCCTTCTTTTTTTCTTTCATTCCTCTTACTTTCCTTTATTTTCCTTCCTTACCTCCTACCGCTCTCCTCTCTTTCTTTTCTGCCATTTTTATTTTCCTTGCCTTCCTTCTTTACTTAACTTTCCTTCCTTGCCTCCAACTTCTCTTTTCCTTCTATTGCCTTCCTTCCTTTTTTTTTTTTTTCATTTCCTTTCCTTTATTATCCTTCTTTTTATCCTGCCTTTCTCTCTCTCTTTCTCTCTCTCTCTCTCCTTCCTTCCTTCCTTCCTTCCTTCCTTCCTTCCTTCCTTCCTTCCTTCCTTCCTTCCTTCCTTCCTTCCTTATGTTTGTAAGTAGAAATAAGTGAAAGGAAAGGAATGAATTATCCTTTGGTTGTGGAAGAATGTAAGTAAATCATCCTTGAAGTCCCACTGTGTCCATTAGAGGACATAGGCTGTTGTAGTGTGGCAGATGACAAACTGATCCTCACAGATAATTGGTGCTGTGAGGGGTGTTGGTTCTCGGATGACTCACCTGCACTATGGGTGCTGGCAAAAAAAAAGCAAAATATCATTGTCTGTGTGATACTGGAAGAACTATCGCCTTACCATTATATCACACATACATAGGGATATCACAGCACTGATATCTTGTTTTGCCTTATTAAATTAACTTGTACTATTTTATTTACTTAAAATGAAACCTATTTTGAAGAAGAGGACATCAAGCCAACATAACTATTAAAACTCCACAAATAACCCACGCTGAGGAATTTCCATTTCGAAAGCATAAAATAGCTCTTTTAAAAGAAATGCAAACCCAATCACCAAAATCTGATATGAGCTTTAACATATTAACATAATTTTAAAAAGTCAATTTCAGTATTTTTAAATCTGCATCTTTCATTAAAATAGTAACCGGATGATCCTGCCATGAAGGTCCTTTTCAAGGGTACTTCCTGTTACAGGGTGACAACACTCTCTGTCTGTCTCCCAATTTCTCTTCTATGTTGTCGCTCAATTACAAGAATGCAGATTACAAGAGTCTGTTTCAACACACATTATGCAGACATGGTTTTCTGTTGCAATCATTCAGCATCGGTAAACCCACCCGAGAAATGCCATACAGACATCACTGCAATGCATGTAGGCAGAGGAGGGGGGAGGGGGGCTGTAGAGAGGCTCTGGAGGATCAGCAACACTGAGTGAGATGTAAAACAGGATTAAAAAAAAAAAAGATAGAAACTGTATTTTATTAAAAAAATATATTATTAGCCAGATTCATGTAGATCGGCGTATGTTTAAGCGGGCGTAGCGCAGCTCATTTGCGCTAAAATAGAGAGGCAAGCCCAGTATTCATAAAGCACTTGCCTCCTAAGTTACGTTGGCGTATCGCAAATGGCCCGGGGTAACCCCGCCTAATTCAAATTAGGCAGGTAGTGGGCGTGCTACATGTAAAGTAACCGTGACCCCATGTAAATGAGGGCCGTTGGTACGGCGCATGCGCACGCATGGTCAGAATCACGTCGGAAATACTCAATGCTTTCAAAGTGAACGTCACCTACGCCCAGCCCCATTCACGTACGCTTACGCAAACGACGTAAAATACGACGGCTGTTCCGTCGTCCATACCTTGCATGGGCTATAGAGGTGTTTTATCTTAACGCCAGCGTATGTCTTACGTAAACGGCGTAGATTACTGTGACGGGTGTACGTACATTCGTGAATCGGCGTATCTTGCTCATTTATATATTCAACGCGTAAATCCACGTACACGCCCCTAGCGGCCAGCGTAAATATGCAGCCAAGATACAACGGCGTAGGAGACTTACGTTGGTCGTATCGTATCTTGGCAACAGTGAAGCGTATCTCAGTTTAAGAATGCGCGCAAAGATACGACGGCGCTCATGCGGACTTACGACGGCGTATCTACTGATACGCCGTCGTAAGTCTCTCTGAATCTGGCTATATATATGGTGCTCTACCAAACCAGAGATCTAGGGAATGTCTATTTGCCTCAGGAAGGGCTTTTTCCCCCACTGGAACAAATTGGATCATACTTACCTGGGTCAACTGTGGGTATAGGATTGTGTATATGGACATTTTCAGTTTATTTATTTTTTTCTGCTGGTTGAACAAGATGAACTTGTGTCTTTTTTTCAACCAGGCTCTCCCAACAAAATAAAAGTCAGCAGCTACAAATACTGTTGCTGCTGACTTAATATACTGTAAGGACGCTAACCTGTCCAGGGATCCAGCAATGTCGGCACCCCAGCCGATCCTTCAGTCAGCTTCGGGTGCAGATGCCACCATCTCAACTAAGGGAAACAGGCAGTGAAGCCTTGTGGCTTCACAACCGGTTTCCTACTGTGCATGCACAAATCACACTGTGCTTTGTGACTGGTCCTGTAGTCTTCTGGGTCCTGTGATGTGTCCCAGAAGGCTGCTGGGGCAGGAGGGGGGGGGCAAACTTCCCTCTCAGATTGCCGCAGCACATCTGACTGGAATTGGGAGCGGGTACCTGTCAAAGCGGTCCTATTGACATCAATTGGTGCGTTTTTCATCCACTGTGTTTTGGAAAAGGCTCAGGGACTTTTATTCCCACAACAGATAATAGACTTCAATGGACCCGCACCAAGTTGATGCATTTTTACATGCGTTTTTCCTTTTTGTTGGTTGGTTTTCTCCATGACAAACTGTGACTAGCCAGTTGTTAAGGAGTGGGCGGCCGCCACATCCTTAACAACCGATGAGTCATCAGCTGTCAGCGGGGTTCCCCACTGACAGCTCAAGGTAAAACATGGCATGGGCTGATGACTGATGGCTTGTAATGACTCAGCATGCCCCTGACGATTTCACAAGGGGGCGGGGTGACTCTGCCCCTAAGTTATTAAAGAACTGTCAGATGGTGGGAGCAAACCTTTTTTTTTTTCTTCTTTTGGGTCGGCGGTAATTGATGATGGATTTACTTCGGGGGACATTGTTGTTTGTCTTTTAAATAAAGGAATTTTCAAAAACTGCCTATTGTCATTTTGTACACTACTATGTTTTGGGTGAATGAAAAAAAAAAGGGGAATACTCATTCACATGGGGGGGGGAATCTGGGAGCTTCCAGATTCCGATAAACCCCCTTGTTAAAAGGAGGCTTCCGGATTCCGGTAAGGCCCACGCCCACAAATCTCCACAACCACTGGCCAGGGTTGTGGTAAAGAGGCCCTTGTCCCCATCAACATGGCAACCCCCTCGTCCTCTCCCTTTCCTGACCTGCCCGGCTACATACTCAGATAAGAGTCTGAAATGGATTTTGGGGGGACCTCACGCCGCTTTTTTTCCCCATTTTTTTTTTGACGGTAATTTTTTTTTTCCCCCCGCTAACAACTGATGACTCATTGCTTTTTAAAGCGGAGTTCCACCCTATTTTACAACTTTTTTGCATTCGTTTTTACACTGCCCCCTTAAATACATTTGGGATGTTTTGTTTTTGTCTTTTAAAAACTCACGTTTTTATCTGTGAGTCTCTTATTCCCCCGCCGCGGCGGAATGGCCCCCCCCCCCGCCGCATCCAGCGCTGCTATGCCTCCTGGGATATGTGTGTTATCATCCCCAGGCTGGGCTGAACATCGCAGCCGTGGATGAACATCTCGGGGGGCGGGAGGGAGGGAGGGCAGTGCCGCCCATAGAGGTGGTGTCCTTCCTCTTCTCCCTCTCCAACTCCTCCCCCGTCCTAGCTCCTCCACCCGTCCTAGCACCGCCCCCGTCCTAGCACCGCCCCCGTCCTAGCTCCTCCACCCGTCCGTCACCGCCGTCACCGCCGCCCCCGTCCTCCTCCCTCCACCACCCGCCCACCTGCAGTCTGTCTCCGATGCACGGAGATACAGATCATCAGGCAGAGAGAGCGAGTCTCACTCTGTCTGATAGATCTGTATGTGAGAGCACCGAGCATAGTACAGCCCCGCCTCCCTGTACAGCCCCGCCTCCCTGTACATAGAAACATCGCTCTGCACTGTGTGTTACAAGTCTAGTGCAGGGAGGCGGGGCTGTACTATGATCACTGTACTCACATACAGATCTACACAGACCGAGATGTGCTCTGTATGCCTGATCATCTGTACCTCCCCCCACTCTGCACTGGGCACTAATGTTGTCACCGCACCAATGTCACGCACTGACATCACCGCACCAATGTCACGCACTGACATCACCGCACCAATGTCACGCACTGACATCACCGCACCAATGTCACGCACTGACATCACCGCACCAATGTCACGCACTGACATCACCGCACCAATGTCACGCACTGACATCACCGCACCAATGTCACGCACTGACATCACCGCACCAATGTCACGCACTGACATCACAGCACTAATGTCACCGCACTAACATCACCACCGCACTAACATCACCGCACTAACATCACCGCACTAACATCACCGCACTAACATCACCGCACTAACACCGCAGCACTAACATCACAGCACTGACATCGCAGCACTGACATCGCAGCACTAACATCGCAGCACTAACATCGCAGCACTAACATCGCAGCACTAACATCGCAGCACTAACATCACCGCACCAATGTCACAGCACTAACATCACCGCACTAACATCACCACACTAACATCACAGCACTAATGTCACCGCACTAACATCACCACCGCACTAACATCACTGCACTAACATCACTGCACTAACATCACCTCACTAACATCACCGCACTAACGTCACCGCACTAACGTCGCAGCACTAACATCGCAGCACTAACATCGCAGCACTAACATCGCAGCACTGACATCGCAGCACTAACATCGCAGCACTAACATCGCAGCACTAACATCACCGCACTAACATCGCAGCACTAACATCGCAGCACTAACATCGCAGCACTAACATCACCGCACCAATGTCACAGCACTAACATCACCGCACTAACATCACCGCACTAACATCACCGCACTAACATCACCGCACTAACATCACAGCACTAACATCACCGCACTAACATCACCGCACTAACATCACCGCACTAACATCACAGCACTAACATCACAGCACTAACATCACCACACTAACATCACCGCACTAACATCACCGCACTAACATCACAGCACTAACATCACAGCACTAACATCACAGCACTAACATCACCGCACTAACATCACCGCACTAACATCACAGCACTAACATCACCGCACTAACATCACTGCACTAACATCACCGCACTAACATCACCGCACTAACATCACCGCACTAACATCACCGCACTAACATCACAGCACTAACATCACCGCACTAACATCACTGCACTAACATCACCGCACTAACAAAATGAATTTATTGACAGTGCACATGTCTGGTATATGTATACACACCACATATATAACAAGAGATATATATCATCTTGTTATGTAGATATATCTGCACAGGAACAAATTATTTCGTATATTTACTGGTTCCTGGAAGGAGGAGGGGAGGGGAGGAGGAGAGGTTTGCTTTGCATAGAGAAGGGGCGGTAACTTCCTCTGACACTCCCATTGCTATTGAAACCTGATGATCTGAAACCATTACACTGCTTGTACAGCACTGAGCATGTGCGAGGCTGAAATCCAGGAAGTCATACAGTCTGGCTTCATGATGCCCCCAGTCAATTTCTGTTTTATAAAGTGTCTAAATGCTGTAACAACCTAACAAAACGGACCTTCGTTTACAGACTAACTGTAGTAGAATACATTCAGCTTGTGTATTACAGAGGTATTTATATTTAAAAAGTTTTTTTTTTTCAATTTGTGCCCGGAACTCCGCTTTAAGGACGCAGTGGTCGCCCGCTCCTTAACAACCGGGTATTCACAGTTTGTTATGGAGAAAAAAAGATGAGAAACCCAAGAAAACCGCATACAAATATGCATCAAAAACGTGGGTTCAAAAAACGCAAAGCGCACCGCCAAATGCGCTGGAAAACGAAATCAACTGCAACCGTATAGATGTAAACCTAGTGTATGCATGCATGTCTAATACTAAATAAATGTAATTTTAGTACAATATGAAGCAACATTTCAGCAACGGCCCAGTAAAGGACAGATACTGGTCCAAAATGTTGCTGTATAATGATGTATAATTTATAATGCAGAAAAAGGGGAATTTTATTCTGCTGCTATATAGTATACATTATGGGTTCTTTCACGAGAGTGTCAGTCTCTACTGCCATCTGAAAAGTGGTTGATGGTGGATCATTTTTCAGAGGGTGGAAAAGCGGATTCCAGGTATTCAGGGAGTAATACTCAATTACCCCTTTTTTATTGGATTTTTTTTCCTTGCCTCTCCATCTCTTCCTCTTCTCTCCCACTCATTTCTTTACTTTCCTTCTCTTCCTCTTATTCCCTGGGTGCATATTGCCTGAAACAGAAGTACTGTTGAGTGCACTGTCCAGCAACAGCAGCTGTCAGTCACTCATAGAGTTTGATAGGCTGGCAGCGGGGTTGGATGCTGGAGACTGTCAGGAAAGGGTTCACCCGTTGGTGGCGCTGTTGATCCTGTGGATCCCAGTATGGGTGTCTTCTTACAGCCAGGATATGTAATAAAGGATTCCACCTGCTGGTGGCACTGTAAGATCAATGGGCCGTATTACCGGTGTCCACCAGCGGGTGTTTTCCGGCAGTGTGAAGCTGACATATATCTCCTGCGGTCAGGCGTAACCTGAGCCTGATTGCAAGAGATGTGTAAAAATACCCGGCAACTCACAACCACAAGTTGACTTGGTATCGCCCTTGTGCCCTGACCTGCGAGCCTGCTATCCTGAACCCGTGCCTGATCCTGAGCCTTTCCCCTGTTCCTGTTCTCCCTGTGTTCCTGCTCTGTATCCTGATCCCGTCCACCTTCTCCCTCTCCTATCCTGTCCCTTCTCCCATCTGCTGATTCCCTGTGTATGACCCTGGCCTGGCTAACATTTATAAATCTGGTATACCCCTTCTAGTGTTCTCGCTTGTTCATCTGTTGCTGTTTTTTGGTCACTGTCTTGTTGTGGGTTTATTATGTACAGTTTGTGATTGGTGGTGTCTATTTATATTCACTTTCCTTAATAAATTATTATTCACTTTACATGTGTTTTGGTTCTCTCTTTGCAATCCACACAGTCTGGTCTCTCCTGTACATGACCGAGACTCATGCACCAGGGCTCACACCCAGTAGTTATCTTACTGTATATGGCCTTGTGCATACTCCGGTGCATGAGGCTCTGGCGTTTAGCTGGAGGGCATAGGCATATTGTTTAGCTCTTCTAGGCTCAGCCCTTCTTCCTTTTTGATTCTTCCTTTCCTTCTCTTCCTCTTATCTCCTACTCATTCCTTTCTTTCTCTTCTCTCCCACTCCTTTCCTTTCCTTGCCTCTCCATCTCTTCCTCTTCTCTCCCACTCTTTCCTTTCCTCTCCATCTCTTCCTCTTCTCTCCCACTTCTTCCTTTCATTTCCTTTCCTTCTCTTCCTCTTCTCTCCCACTCCTTTCCTTTCCTTGCCTCTCCATCTCTTCCTCTTCTCTCCCACTCTTTCCTTTCCTCTCCATCTCTTCCTCTTCTCTCCCACTTCTTCCTTTCATTTCCTTTCCTTCTCTTCCTCTTCTCTCCCACTCATTTCCTTTCCTTGCCTCTCCATCTCTTCCTCTTCTCTCCCACTCTTTCCTTTCCTCTCCATCTCTTCCTCTTCTCTCCCACTCCTTCCTTTCCTTTCCTTCTCTTCCTCTCCCACTCCTTCCTTTCTTTCTCTTCCTCTTCTCTCCCACTCCTTTCTTTCCTTTCCTTTGCTTCTATTCTTTTTCACTCCTTCATTGTTTATTTACTTGATTCCTTTCTTCCCTTCATACTGTCTTCCTTCCTTCCTTATCTTCCTCCTCTCTCCCACTCCTTCCTTCTCTTCCTCCTCTCTCCCACTCCTTCCTTCCTTCCTTTCCTTTCCTTATCTTCCTTCTCTCTCCCACTCCTTCCTACCTTTCATTTCTTACCATCTCTTCCTCCTCTCTCCCACTCCTTCCTTCCCTTCCCCTTTGCTTTCCTTTCCGTTCCTTCCTTTCCTCCCCTCTCCCACTCCTTTCCTGTCCTCTCATTTCCTTCTCTTCCTCCTCTCTCCCACACCTTCCTTTCCTTCCCTTCCCTCTCCCACTCTTTCCTTTCCTCTCATTTCATTCTCTTTCTCCTCTCTCCCACTCCTTCATGCCTTTCCTTTCCTTCTCTTCCTCCTCTCACCTATTCCTTCCTTCCTTTCCTTTCCTCTTCCACTCGCTTCCTTTCCTTTTCTCTCCTTTCCTTCTCTTACTCCTTTCTCCTACTCCTTCCTTCCCTTCCTCTGTCTTCCGCATCTCTCTCCCACTCCTTACTTCCTTTTCTTCCCTCCCCTCTCCCACTCATTTCCTTTCATTCTCTCTCCGACTCCTTCCTTCCTTCCCTTTCTCTTTATCAGTGCATTTAGTCCCAATGCGTGAGGCTCCAGTGCTTAGCTATGGCTGGAGGCACAGGCAAAACTCTATGAGAGGCTGATAGCTGCTGCAGCTGCACCTAGCTGTAGGTATGTTTAGGGCAGTATGCACCCAAAGAAGAATGCCTGGAACACAAGCATTCTGCATTCCAGGCATTCATTCCTGGGTGCATGCTGCCCTAAATGGAAAAGGCTGCCAGCAGTGGGGCTGGACCATGCAACTGTGTCCTCCAGCCGCAGCTAAAAACAAGAGCTTTATGCACCAGGGTTTAGTGCCCAGTCTGCATGAGGCGCATAAGTTTAATATTGACACAATATCAGTGATACACAAACACAAATAGAAGTTCCCTTTTCTTCCCTCTCCCACGCATTTCCTTTCCTCTGCTTTCCTTCTCTTCCTCCTTTCTTTCACTCTTTCCTTCCTTTGATTTTCTTTCCTTCTCTTTCTCCCCTCTCCCACTCCTTCCTTCCATTCCTTTCCTTCTCTTCCTCCTCTCTCCCACTCCTCCTTCCTACCTTCCTTCATTTTCCGTTCCTTCCCTCTTCCACTCTCTTCCTTTCCTTTTCTTTCCTTTCCTCTCCTTTCCTTCTCTTGCTCCTCTCTCCTACTCCTTCCTTCCCTTCCTTTCTTTTCCTCCTCTCTCCCACTCCTTCCTTCCTTTTCTTTTCTTTCCTTACCTTTCCTTCCCTTTACTTCCCTATGCCACTCATTTCCTTTCCTCCCCTTTTATTCTCTTCATCCTCTCTCCCACTCCTTCCTTCGTTTCCTTTCCTCTCCTTTCCTTCCCCTTTCTTCCCTCCCCCACTCATTTCCTTTCCTCTCCTTTCCTTCTCTTCCTCCTCTCTCCCACTCCTTCCTTCCTTTGATTTTCTTTCCTTCTCATCCTCCTCTCTCCCACTCATTCTGTCCTTTTCTTTCCTTTCCTCTCCCACTCATTTCCTTTCCTCTCCTCTTCTTCCTCCTCTCTCCCACTCCTTCCTTCCTTTTCTTTCCTCTCCCACTCATTTACTTTCCTCCCCTTTCCTTCTCTTCCTCCTCTCTCCCACTCCTTCCTTCGTTTCCTTTCCTTCCCTCTCCCACTCATTTCCTTTCCTCTCCTTTCCTTCTCTTCCTCCTCTCTCCCACCCCTTCCTTCCTTTTCTTTCCTTTCTTCTCCCACTCATTTCCTTTCCTCTCCTTTTCTTCCTCCTCTCTCCCACTCCTTCCTTCCTTTTCTTTCCACTCCCACTCATTTCCTTTCCTCTCCTTTCCTTCTCTTTCTCCTCTCTCCCACTCCTTCCTTCCTTTCATTTCCTTCTCTTCCTACTCTCTCCCACTCCTTCCTTCCTTCCTTAATTTTCCTTTCCTTCCCTCTTCCACTCTATTCCTTTCCTTTCCTTTCCTCTCCTTTCCTCTCCTTTGTTTCTCTTGCTCCTCTCTCCTACTCCTTCCTTCCCTTCCTTTCTTTTCCTCCTCTCCCCCACTCCTTCCTTTCTTTCCTTACCTTCCCTTCCCTTTACTTCCCTATCCCACTAATTTCCTTTCCTCCCCTTTTCTTCTCTTCATCCTCTCTCCCACTCCTTCCTTCCTTTGATTTTCTTTCCTTCCCTTTCCTTCCCTCTCCCACCATTTCCTTTCCTCTCCTTTCCTTCTCTTCCTCCTCTCTCCCACTCCTTCCTTCCTTTGATTTTCTTTCCTTCTCTTCCTCCTCTCTCCCACTCCTTCTGTCCTTTTCTTTCCTTTCCTCTCCCACTCATTTCCTTTCCAATCCTCTTCTTCCTCCTCTCTCCCACTCCTTCCTTCCTTTTCTTTCCTCTCCCACGCATTTCCTTTCCTCTCCTTTCCTTCTCTTCCTCCTTTCTTCCACTCTTTCCTTTCTTTGATTTTCTTTCCTTTTCTTTCTCCCCTCTCCCACTCCTTCCTTCCATTCCTTTCCTTCTCTTCCTCCTCTCTCCCACTCCTTCCTTCCTTCCTTCCTTCATTTTCCTTTCCTTTCCTCTTCCACTCTCTTTCTTTCCTTTGCTTTCCTATCCTCTCCTTTCCTTCTCTTGCTCCTCTCTCCTACTCCTTCCTTCCCTTCCTTTCTTTTCCTCCTCTCTCCCACTCCTTCCTTCCTTTTCTTTTCTTTCCTTACCTTCCCTTTACTTCCCTATCCCACTCTGTCAGGGAAATAGGCGCATCCCTGTGCGTAATGGTGCAGGGTTGGCAAACCTGCATAGGCAAAAGCACTGTCAGGGAATCAACAGCAGGAGAAGGGCTTTAGGACCCAGCATCTCTGGCAGGAGAAGGACCTTAGGACCCAGTATCTCTGGTAGGAGAGGGACTTTAGGACCCAGTATCTCTACCAGCAGGTCACATGGGCCTATATAAGGAAGTCTGTTAGTGTCTGCATTTGCTGGTTTATCTTCAGCTCCCCCTGTGATCCTGTGTCCTGAATTTCCTGTTAATCTGATCTCCTGTGTACCGACCCGGCTAGTTCTGACCCGCTCTTCCTGATCCACTGGCTCGACCCTTGGCTTGCATCTGACCTCCTTCTGTCTGCTCCCTGCATCTGACCCCGGCTTGTTTACTGGACTCTGTTAATCCTGCTTCCTGTACTAAGACTCTGCTCACCCCTGGTCTTTCTGGTTACGGACGGTCTTCCGGTGAATGATCCTTGGCTCCTGGCTCCTGGCTCAGCTTCCAGCTGCTCCACTGGTCTCTGTCTCCCGGACCTCTCAAGCACGTTTGTCTTCAGCATCCAGGCACCCGTGCTTCTGTGGGCACCACACCTGCTGTGTCACCTTCAGTGGTGTGCTGCACTCGGCCGCAAGGGGAGCCCTCCCAGCATCTCGGCCTCCTACCAAGTCCCTGACAGTATAAACCAGCCATGTCAGAGGCCGACGGAGGTGTCTCCCCGCTGGAAGCCGCCAGCCTACAGATCACGGCCCTTACCCAGGTCATCCAAGAACTCCAGAAAGAGTACCGCCAATTAGAGGGCCGATTGCAGCACCTACCTGCGACACCTTCTCCCGCAGGTCAAGGGTCACCTTTTACTAGTTCCTTGTTAACCACTCCTGCCGTGGTGATGCCCCCTCCGGAACCACGAGTGCCAACACCTGAACGCTTCTCCGGTGATCGGAAGAAATTCAGATCCTTTAAAAACGCATGTTACCTGTACCTGGCTCTGCAACCACGGACTTTTTCCTCTGAAACAGTGAAAGTGGGATTCATTATTTCCTTACTGACTGGTGAGCCCCAAGTATGGGCTCATGGCTTACTGGAGCAGAAGAGTCCCCTCATCAATTCTGTGGACCAGTTCTTTAAATCAATGGCCCAGTTATATGACGATCCCCTGCGGGCGGCCACTGCTGAAGCTGCTCTACATGCCCTACGGCAGGGTCAGCGTCCTGTGGAAGATTACACAGTGCAATTCCGTATCTGGACCTCAGACTCAGGATGGAACGAGGCAGCGTTACGTTATCAGTATCGACTGGGACTGTCTGAATCCCTTAAGGATGAACTGTCTAGAGTCGAGAACCCTTCAACCCTAGAGGGTCTAATCCTACTGACTATTCAACTAGACAGACGCTTACGTGAGCGCCGGTTGGAACGCATCAAAACCCCCCAACTGCTCGAAGCTCCGCCCACATCTAGTTCTATGCAGCTTGGCCTGGCCCATCCAGCATTAACCGCAGGGGAGAGACTTCGTCGCCGACAGGCAAACCTTTGCTTTTACTGCGGGGGAACCGATCATTATATAACCTTTTGTCCCATAAGACCCAGGAAATCGGTCTTCCGCACCCCGGTCAACTGTCAGGTGCTCAGGTCCTCCTCGACTCACATCACTCTTCCTGTCACGTTACTGATAGCAGGAAAAGAAGTTCATCTCCAAGCAATACTGGATTCCGGGGCATGTAGTTGCTTTTTGGATCTGACACTGGCTAAGAGACTCGCTATTCCTCTCCACCACAAGAGCCAAAGACTGACTGTCCACCTGGCTGACGGCTCAATGCCCAGTTCCGGCCATGTCACCCAGGAAACGGCACCTATCTTTACCTCCATCAATTCTGGTCACCAGGAATTTCTGCGTTTTGATGTCCTGAGCTCTCCTATATTCCCTGTCATCTTGGGAACTCCATGGCTACAGGCGCACAACCCTCAGATTGACTGGTCCAAAAGGGAAGTTTTCTTCACCTCTCCCTACTGCCGGCAGCATTGTCTTATTCCTGAAACCAAGAACTCTTCCAGTTGCATGTCTGTTCTACCCACACCGAGTGTGGATCCCAATATACCAGCAGCCTATCAGGAGTTCCAGGATGTATTCGACAAGAAGAAAGCAGATACTCTACCCCCGCATCGTCCCTACGATTGCCCCATCGAGTTGTTACCGGGGGCTGAGATTCCTTTTGGCCGTATTTTTCCCCTCTCTGAGACTGAACTTGAAACTTTGAGACAGTATATTGATGAAAACCTTGAAAAGGGATTTATCCGCCCTTCCTCCTCTCCTGCCGGTGCCGGCATTTTCTTTGTTGAGAAGAAGGATAAAACTTTGAGGCCATGTGTGGATTACAGGGAATTGAATAGAATTACTCTTAAAAATCGCTACCCACTCCCCCTCATCCCGGAACTCTTCCAGAGGTTCCGTACAGCTCATGTCTTCACTAAACTAGACCTACGTGGAGCTTACAATCTTGTCCGCATCCGTGAGGGGGATGAGTGGAAAACAGCGTTCAGAACAAGGTTCGGACATTTTGAATACTTAGTGATGCCATTTGGATTATGCAACGCCCCAGCCACATTCCAACATTTTATAAACGATATCTTCCGGCAGTACCTAGACCACTTCATTATCGTCTACCTCGACGATATCCTCATATTCTCAGCTACTCTGGAGCTTCATAGAACACATGTAAAAAAGGTATTGGGCATCCTCAGGGTACACGGATTGTATGTAAAAGCCGAAAAATGCGACTTCGAGAAGACAACAATCCAGTTTCTCGGACTGATTATCACCACCAATGGGATAGCCATGGATCCTCAGAAGGTGAAAGCCATCCTTGAGTGGCCAGCCCCTTCTGATAAAAAGGGTGTTCAGAGGTTCATCGGCTTCGCAAATTTTTACCGAAGATTTATAAGAGACTTCTCTACCATTGTAGCACCAATTACCCAGATAACACGTCAGCATACCAGATTCCAGTGGTCCGAAGCAGCACAAACGGCCTTTGATCAACTAAAAGTCCTCTTTACCTCTGCACCTGTCTTACAGCATCCCGATCCTGCCCTGCCCTATGTCCTGGAAGTTGATGCCTCCGAAGTAGCCACAGGAGCAGTTCTTTCCCAACGTCAAGGGCCCAAAGCCCTACTTCATCCCGTGGCTTTTTCTTCACGCAAGATGACCCAGCCTGAAAAGAACTACGATGTAGGGGATCGAGAGCTCTTGGCAATAAAGACCGCCCTGGAGGAATGGAGATATCTCCTGGAGGGCGCCGTCCACCCTATTCTGATCTTTACAGATCATAAGAACTTGGAGTACCTCCGCACTGCCAAGCGACTGAGACCCCGGCAGGCTCGATGGGCTTTATTCTTTTCTCGATTCAATTTCCATATCACCTTCCGCCCAGGGTCTAAAAATGGAAAAGCCGATGCCTTGTCCAGGATGTTTCCTGATACCCCTGAAGAGATCACACCTAGTCCAATCTTGTCCCCTCAAAACTTCCTCTTGATCCAGCCTGATTTAAGGGCTTCAATTGAACAAGCATCCACTCAATGCACGGAAACAGAAATCTCTTCCCTCAGAAGCCAGGAGGGACTCCTTTGGCATCAAGACAGGATTTTTGTCCCACAGCAAGCCAGGCTTCAGGTCCTAAAAACTTTCCACGATCATCAGCTGGCCGGCCACTTTGGGGTCAGAAAAACGACCGAACTGGTCCAACGGTCTTTATGGTGGCCCACTCTGAGAGCCGATTGTAAGGACTATGTCAACTCCTGCACAATATGCCAAAGGAATAAGGGGTCCAACATGAAATCCTGGGGCCTGTTAAGACCACTGCCAGTTCCAGAGCAACCTTGGAAAAACATTTCCGTAGACTTTATCGTGGATTTACCCCCTTCAGAAGAATTTACAACCATTCTAGTAGTAGTAGACCGGCTATCCAAGATGGCGCATTTCTTACCAATGATGGGCACACCTTCTGCCATGGACACAGCAGAAATTTTCATTAAAGAAGTAGTCAGACTGCACGGAGTACCAGATAACATTGTGTCAGATAGAGGTGTACAATTCACCTCTAGGTTCTGGAGGAACCTCTGCAAATCACTATCAATTGAGACATGTTTTTCCACAGCTTACCATCCCCAGAGTAACGGCCAAACAGAAAGGACTAACCAGACCTTAGAGCAATACCTGCGTTGTTTTTGTTCCTTTTCTCAGGACGATTGGATCTCATTATTGCCCTGTGCGGAATTCGCATATAACAACTCAGTGCACACGGCTACCAACCAATCACCCTTTTGGGCGAACTATGGCTACCACCCTTCATTTTTACCCAATGTCATTCCCGAATCTTCAGTCCCAGCAGTCCAGGACAGAATAAATTCCATCCAAACCAATTATAAGATTCTCCAGGACACAATGCGGAAAGCCCAAGAAGGATATAAGAGACAGTATGACAAGAAGAAGAGAGGAAACCCTGCCTTTAAGGTGGGGGACAAAGTGTGGCTCTCATCTGCAAACCTCAAACTGCCTTGTCCTTCCCGAAAATTGGGACCAAAGTTTATTGGCCCTTTTGAAATAAAACGGGAAATAAATCCAGTTGCCTTCGAACTTGCCTTGCCTGAATCGTATAAAATCCACCCTGTATTTCATGTTGCACTTCTTAAACATGTCATTTCCAGTCCTTTTCCAGGGAGAGAAGAAATACCCCCACCTCCGGTCCTGGTTGGAGACGAGACTGAATTCGAAGTGGAGTCCATCCTTGACTGTCGTCGGAGAGGTAGGACAATTCAGTTTTTAATTAAGTGGAAAGGATACCCTGCAGAAGAGAGCTCTTGGGAACCTGCGAGTCATGTGCATGCCCCTAGGCTTATACAAAGATTTCGCAACAGTCATCCTGCAAAATGGGCGCAAATGGGCATCCGGAGGCTGCCCGTTGGGAGGGGGCACTGTCAGGGAAATAGGCGCATCCCTGTGCGTAATGGTGCAGGGTTGGCAAACCTGCATAGGCAAAAGCACTGTCAGGGAATCAACAGCAGGAGAAGGGCTTTAGGACCCAGCATCTCTGGCAGGAGAAGGACCTTAGGACCCAGTATCTCTGGTAGGAGAGGGACTTTAGGACCCAGTATCTCTACCAGCAGGTCACATGGGCCTATATAAGGAAGTCTGTTAGTGTCTGCATTTGCTGGTTTATCTTCAGCTCCCCCTGTGATCCTGTGTCCTGAATTTCCTGTTAATCTGATCTCCTGTGTACCGACCCGGCTAGTTCTGACCCGCTCTTCCTGATCCACTGGCTCGACCCTTGGCTTGCATCTGACCTCCTTCTGTCTGCTCCCTGCATCTGACCCCGGCTTGTTTACTGGACTCTGTTAATCCTGCTTCCTGTACTAAGACTCTGCTCACCCCTGGTCTTTCTGGTTACGGACGGTCTTCCGGTGAATGATCCTTGGCTCCTGGCTCCTGGCTCAGCTTCCAGCTGCTCCACTGGTCTCTGTCTCCCGGACCTCTCAAGCACGTTTGTCTTCAGCATCCAGGCACCCGTGCTTCTGTGGGCACCACACCTGCTGTGTCACCTTCAGTGGTGTGCTGCACTCGGCCGCAAGGGGAGCCCTCCCAGCATCTCGGCCTCCTACCAAGTCCCTGACACACTCATTTCCTTTCCTCCCCTTTCCTTCTCTTCATCCTCTCTCCCACTCCTTCCTTCATTTCCTTTCCTTCCCTCTCCCACTCATTTCCTTTCCTCTCCTTTCCTTCTCTTCCTCCTCTCTCCCACTCCTTCTTTCCTTTGATTTTCTTTCCTTCTCTTCCTCCTCGCTCCCACTCCTTCTGTCCTTTTCTTTCCTTTCCTCTCCCACTCATTTCCTTTCCTTTCCTCTCCTCTTCTTCCTCCTCTCTCCCACTCCTTCCTTCCTTTTCTTTCCTCTCCCACTCATTTCCTTTCCTCTACTTTCCTTTGCTTCCTCCTCTCTCCCACTCCTTCCTTTGATTTTCTTTCCTTCTCCTCTCTCCCACTCCTTCCTTCCTTTCCTTTCCTTCTCTTCCTCCTCTCTCCCACTCCTTCCTTCTTTTCCTTTCCTTTGCTTCCCTCTTCCACTCGCTTGAGGCTCCAGTGCGGCTGAAGGCACAGGCAAAACTCTATGAGAGGCTGATAGCTGCTGCAGCTGGACAGGGCTGGGCGGTGCACCTAGCTGTAGGTATGTTCAGGGCAGTATGCACCCAAAGAAGAATGCCTGGAACACAAGCAGTCTGCATTCCAGGCATTCATTCCTGGGTGCATGCTGTCCTAAATGGAAAAGGCTGCCAGCAGTGGGGCTGGACCATGCACCTGTGTGCTCCAGCCGCAGCTAAACACCAGAGCTTCATGCACCAGGGTGTAGTGCCCAGTCTGCATGGTGCTCATAAGTTTAATATTGACACAATATCAGTGATAGGAAAACACAGAAAGAAGCTCTGTGCAAAAAAAGGTAATTAGTCTGAAGCTCCGAGGTGTGATGAAATTCCAAGCATGTATAAAAAATGTGATGACGCTGAGTAGCCACGCCCTCTGTGGAAGTCGGAAGTGATGAAACGCATCAGCGCATGGCTACGACGTTGTAACCAGGAAGGAAGAGAAGTGCATTCCATCGCCGACTACACCGTAACCAGGAAAGGTCTCTTCCGCACAGTGCTCTTAGCGCGCAGCCCCTGTGTTCGGAGGACAGCGGTGAACACTTTTTATTCTTTATGTTCTTTACAAGTGTTTATATTGTACGTATACTGGAAGCGGGGTTGTGTTTACATGGGGTATACTTATTAAATCAGGATTACACTATTTTAGTGCCTTTGTGTTTTGTATGTGCACTGAATGAAATTAACTCTTGCTGATCCTGGAGTGATGATGGAAATCTAATTAAGAGGAATCTGTATTCAAGGCTCTGGTTAACCAACCCTTTGGTGAGTGTGAACCCCAGAGGGAGAGTGTGACCCACTTTTGCGGTGAAGACTGGGAACTGGTGTAGGGTGCACTACAAGTCCAATCCTAGAAGCACTTACCACTTTAGAACTGTGATTCTTTTTTTGGACTGTTTTAATCATTATCATCTTATGTGGAGTTGGACTTCATCCAATAATAGCACTGTTTTATTAATTGGACTTTGGTTCTATGTCAGTGGTTCTCAACCTGGGGGGTTGGGACCCCCATGGGTGTCAAATGACAACTTGCCAGGGGTCACTAAATCCTGGGTTGTTCCTGAAGCCCGTACCACTCTCCCAGCCTTTTCGCGGCTGCCCAGCAAGGCTGTCCCTGGAGCCTGTTGAAGCCCACCTGGGCTGTCCCTGGAGCCTGTGGAAGCCCACCTGGGCTGTCCCTGGAGCCTGTGGAAGCCCAGCTGGGCTGTTCCTGGAGCCCACAGCCACCCACTCAGCCACTTCACAGCCACCCATTCAGTTCACGACATGGGTGGGGGGCAGAGACTAGTGGTCAGCTGACTGGTGAGGAATGTGAAGTGGGAGGGGCTGGAGGAGACCCCATCTCCTGATTTCGGCATAGGTGTCACCACAGAGATACAGTGAAGCCTGGAGACACAGAGAGTAACAGTACTACCACTCATCCCAACTCCCCTCCAGCACTGCCACTCATCCCACCCCCCAACCAAGAAGTAAGAGAAGGAATAAAAATAGAGAATACATAGAAGAGAAAGGAAAAAAAGGGGGGGACAAAGAAAAAGGGAGAGAAATAATAAGAGAAAGAGCTAGAATGATGGCTAGAGAGAGGGATGGGGAAAAATAAACAAGAAATTAGGATAGAGAGAGATAAACGGGAAAGAAAGGAGAACAAAGAGAGAGAGAGTGGTACATCCTAAAATGTACCATAAGGAGTTTTAATACTGTACGAGTGGAAAGGACTCAGGGAGCACTAAATGTCCTTGGGTTAGGGGCCCAAATTATGTGTCTTGCCTTGGGTTCTGACCACCCACGCTACGAAAATTATTTTACTGTTAGGGGTCCCCACAGCCTGGGAAATTTTATTAAGGGGCCACGGCACTAGAAGGTTGAGAACCACTGCTCTATGTGCTCGATACATTTTATATGTATAACATATACTGTATATTATATATATATATATATATATATATATATATATATATATATATATATATATATATATATATATATATATACACATATATATATATATATATATATATATAGACACACATGCACGCACACACTTTGCATTGTCTACAACCTCCGATCGGTGGATATGTCACTGCACAATGTTATGGCTGATTTCTCATTTTACATTACACAGAGTCCCTTTTTTTTCCTTGCTTGGTGTGAATGTTAATTGAAGACATTAATATCAGCAGTCAGACACACATTACAGCGAACTGCTTGTAAATGGGGTTACTGGGAATTTCACATAAGAAGAAGATCTCTAGACAAAGACGTGAGCACAAATACACCTTGCATTACCCTCATTAATATTCCTATTCTTATTACTAATATACAGAATTTATATCGCCCCAGCAGTTTGTACATTGCATTATTACTATTGTTATTATTTATTTTATGCTTTTTTTATTATAAATTCATATAAAGAAAAAAAATCAGATGCAGCACAACTTGGGGTTTTCAGATAGACGGTTGTATGCCCTATGGGACAAACGGACATGACCAGTTGGGCTGGACCAGTTTGTAATGCGCTGTACACACGATCGTTTTTTCCATCGGGATAAACTCCGGCGGGTTTTTCCGACGGAATTCCGCTCAAGCTGTCTTGCATACACATGTTCAGGCCTCGTCCACACGATTGGTTAACCAGAGGACAACGGTCTGATGGACCGTTTTCATCGGTCAAAACCGATCGTGTGTGGGCCCCATAGGTTATTTAACCATCGGTTAAAAAAAAGCCAACTTGCTTTAAATTTAACCGATGGATTCCTAACCGATAGGTCAAAACCGATCGTTAGTAGGCACAACCATCGGTTAAAAATCCACGCATGCTCAGAATCAAGTTGACGCATGCTTGGAAGCATTGAGCTTCATTTTTTTCAGCACGTCGTTGTGTTTTACGTCACCGCGTTCTGACACGATCGTTTTTTTAACCGATGGTGTGTGAGCACGACGGACCATCAGTCAGCTTCATCGCTTAACCGATAACAACGGTCCTTCAGACCGTTCTCATCGGATGGACTGATTGTGTGTACGAGGCTTCACACCAAATTCCGACCGTCGAAAACGCGGTGACGTACAACACGTACAACGAGCCGGGAAAAATGAAGTTCAATGCTTCCGAGCATGCGTCGACTTGATTCTGAGCATGTGTGTCGGAGTTCCATACAGAGGAATGGAATTTCCGATAACATTTTTTTCCGTCTGAAAAAAAAAGAACAGGGCAGATCCACAAAAGGATTACGCCGGCGTATCTATTGATACGCCGGCGTAATTTAAAATTTCCCGCGTCGTATCTTTGTTTTGTATCCACAAAACAAGATACGACGGCATCTGGGATCGATCCAACAGGCGTACGTCTTAGTACGCCGTCGGATCTTAGATGCAATTTTTAGGCGGCCGCTAGGTGGCCTTTCCGTAGAAACCTGCGTCGAGTATGCAAATTAGCTATTTACGGCGATCCACGAACGTACGTCCGGCCGGCGCATTTTTTTACGTTGTTTTCATTCGGCTTTTTCCGGCGTATAGTTAAAGGTGCTGTTATGAGGCTTACTCAATGTTAAGTATGGCCGTCGTTCCCGCGTACAATTTTGAAATTTTTACGTCGTTTGCGTAAGTCGTTCGCGAATAGGGATTTGCGTAGAATGACGTCACCGTCGGAAGCATTGGCTTTTTCCGGGTTAATTTCGATCATGCGCACTGGGATACCCCCACGGACGGCGCATGTGCAGTTAAAAAAAAAGGTTGTTTACGTCGGGTCACGACGTATTAACATAAAACATGCCCCCATTACATCCATTTGAATTCCGCGCCCTTACGCCGCCAGAGATACACTACGCCGCCGTAAACTTACGGCGCAAAATCTTTGTGGATTCGAAAAAAAATAATAAGTTGTGGCGGCGTAGTGTATCTTTGATACGCTGCGCCCAGCGTATTAATGCGCCCAGGTACGTGGATCTACCCCAACATGTTCTCTTTCTAAGTCCGTCCGAATTTCCGATGGAAAAAGTCCGATGGGGCCCACACGTCTGACTTTTATCATTGGAAAATTCCAATCGTGTGTACGAGGCATAAACCTTATTTCACCCTGATCTCTCCCTTGTCCGGATAAATGTTAATGTTTAGGGCTTTTCTGATCTAAAAGGTATTTTCTGTTGATTGCTTCCTGTCGTCATCAGAGGTCTGCGGCCAGACCAACATTAAATGTCCCGTCCACAAGAATTTTACAATCTACCAGATTAGGGAAATCAAAACTTGGTGGACAAACGCAATGTGCAAAGAACCAGCTGCATGCAATTTGGTCATTTCTATTCACGCACTAGACATGGGCGGTTCATTTTGTCCCGAATTGAAAATCAGACAAATTTTTCTCTATGCGGAAATTAGGATGTATACAAATTTCCAAATTACAATAGTAACACATTTAAACAAATCCGAAATAAGGAATCGAAATTTCAGGCAAAATTCTAATTCAAATAGTTTTCGAATCAAATTTGAAGGGTTTTCTAATCAAATAAAAATTTCCTGAGGTTGCTGGCTGGCTCCACTAATTAGACCATTGACAGTTTTTGTTTGATTACATTTGCCTTTCTGATATGTGGGGCCTGTCCCTTATGTTTTTAAATCTGTACATTGCTTTATGTTAATAAATACTTTTTTACATTATTTTATGGTTATGTTATCAGTGCCTTGAAAATCCTAGCCAACACCAATGACTATGGTTAGATATTGGGCCCCAAGCAGCCTTTCCTCCTATACGCATTTGGTCTCATTTCTTTAAGTATATATTCTGGATGATGGCACACTGTATACTATTTACCAGATATAATTGAGGCGATACTCTCCCTTTTTATAATAGAGTAAAACAGAACAGAATATTAAATAAATGAATAGAGAAAAAATATAATAGAAAAAAAGGGATAGAATATAAAATAAAAGAAAAGCGTAAAACAGAACAAAATAGAATATAAAATAAAAGTACAAAATAAAATATAATAGAAAATAAAGGAAAATAGTACAATAGAGTAAAACAAAACAGACTAGAAAAAAATATATAATAGAAAATAAAGAAATAGAATAAAACAATAGAATCAAATTTAAAGAATATAACCATCTTCCGAAATTCGAATTTCTAATAGAATATATTTGAATTTCAAATAGAATATATTCAAATTTGAATAGAATATAAAATAATACAATATAATAGAAAAGAATAAAAAATAAAAGAATACAGTATAATAGAGTAAAATTTTAATAGTTTTTGCATCAAATTTGAATTTTCGAAGAGAATAAAATAGAATAGAAAATAAAGGAATCGAACATAAAAGAATATAGTAGAATAGAAAAAAATTGAATATAAAATAAAAGAATAGAGTAAAACAGAACAAAATAGAATATAAAATAAAAGTACAAAATAATATATAATAGAAAATAAAGCAAAAGAGTAGAATAGAGTAAAACAGAACAGACTAGAAAATAAAATAAAATAACAATATAACCATCTTCCGAAATTCGAATTTCTAATATAATAGAGTAAAACAGAACAGAGAATAAATTTTTTATCAATAGCAAAAAATATAATAGAAAAAAAAGGGATAGAATCTAAAATAAAAGGAACAAAATAAAATAGAATAGAATACAAAGGAATTGAGTAGACTAGATTAAAACAGAACAGACTAGACAATAAAATAAAATAAAAAAATATAATAGAAAAAAAAGGAATAGAATTGAATAAAACAATAGAATAAAATTAAAAGAATATAACCATCTTCCGAAATTCGAATTTCTAATAGAGATAGGGAAAGAGAGAGAGAGAGAGAGATAGAGAAAGAGAGAGAGAGAGATAGATAAAGAGAGAGAGATCGAGATAGATAAAGAGAGAGAGATCGAGATAGATAAAGAGAGAGAGATCGAGATAGATAAAGAGAGAGAGATCGAGATAGATAGGGAAAGAGAGAGAGAGCGAGAGAGAGAGAGAGAGAGAGAGAGATAGGGAAAGAGAGAGAGAGAGCGCGAGAGTAAAACAGAACAAAATAGAATATAAAAAAAGTACAAAATAAAATATAATATAATAGAAAATAATAGAAAATAAAGGAAAATAGAATAGAGTAAAACAGAACAGACTAGAAAATAAAATAAAATAAATAAATATAATATAAAATAAAGGAATAGAATAAAACAATAGAATAAAATTGAAATAATATAACCATCTTCCGAAATTCGAATTTCTAATATAATAGAGTAAAACAGAACAGAATATAAAATATAGGAATAGAAAAAAATATAATAGAAAAAAAAGGGATCGAGTATAAGATAAAAGAATAGAGTAAAACAGAACAAAATAGAATATAAAATAAAGGGAACAAAATAAAATAGAAAATAAAGGAATTGAGCAGACTAGAGTAAAAAAGAACAGACTAGAAAATAAAAGAAAATAAAAAAATATAATAGGAAATAAAGGAATGGAATAGAATAAAACAATAAAATAAAATTGAAAGAATATAATCTTCCGAAATTCGAATTTCTAATAGAATATATTCAAATTTGAATAAAATATAAAATACTACAATATAATAGAAAAGAATAAAAAAATAAAAGAATACAGTATAATAGAGTAAAATTTTTATAGTTTTTGCATCAAATTTGAATTTTCAAAGAGAATAAAATAGAATATAAAATAAAAGAATCAAATATAAAAGAATATAGTAGAATAGATTTTTTTTAATATATTTTTAATATAAAATAGAGTAAAACAGAACAAAATAGAATATAAAATAAAGAGAACAAAATAAAATCAAATAAAATAGAATATAAAATAAAGGAATTGAGTAGACTCGAGTAAAAACAGAACAGACTAGAAAATAAAATAAAATAAAAAAAATTATGGAAAATAAAGGAATAGAATAGAATAAAATAAAATAGAAAAAGTCAAAGACGTAACAAAGTTGCACTTATCTAAAGTCACATCAAAATCAAGTCACGCGGTAAAGTCGCAATGGAGATCTCACGACTTTTAAGGCGCACAAGTGTGAATGGACTCTGAAGGGAAGTGTAGAGTTCCTCCTTGGACCTGGTGAATGGAGCCTTATGGCGTGACGCATTCAGATGAGCGCGGAAGATAAGGAATGCTGAGCGTTGTACATGGGGAGCAGACCAGAGGGCCCTGTAAGTACGGAGGCCTCCAATCCTCCATGCAGAGTAGAATATGGTTGTGGTGCATTAAAAGCGGATATGTGTGTTTTTGTAGCGACAGCGCTACGTGCCTCATTGGAGGAATAGAATGAGGCAACCTCTAGAGAAAGGTTATCTCATGTTCCACTTGCATTCTATATCTATCGATCACACCTGCTGTGTATTTCAGGCAACGCAAGAGAGCGATGACTATCTATTAAATGAGAAAGGCACCTTCCCCTATATATCTTGTCACCTGTCCTATACATATATCACTCCGCTCCATCCACGGCACACATAAAGTTATAAGGAACCGTGACAGGTGACATCAATAACATGGCTGCAAGTTAGTCATCGTGCGTCTCGGCCACCCAAAACCCATATTTCCATAGTTGGTAGATGCAGCAGAATTAAAGTAGCACTCCAGCCAAAACTTTTTTTTTTTTTTAAGCATTTAACCACTTCAGCTCCGGAAGATTTACCACCCTTCATGACCAGACCATTTTTTGCGAAACGGGACTGCGTCACTTTAACTGACAATTGCACGGTCGTGCGACGTTGTACACAAATAAAATTGATGTAATTTTTCCCCACAAATAAAGCTTTCTTTTGGTGGTATTTGTTTTCAATTTATTTTTATTGTTTTTTTCTTATATACAAAAAGTTTTAATTTAAACAAGATTCTGTCACATTATCCACTTAACCCCCGGACCATATTGCTGGTCAAAGGCCAGAGCACTTTTTGCGATTCAGCACTGCGTCGCTTTAACTGACAATTGCACGTCGTGCGACGTGGCTCCCAAACAAAATTGGTGTCCTTTTTTCCCACAAATAGAGCTTTCTTTTGGTGGTATTTGATCACCTCTGCGTTTTTTATTTTTTGCGCTATAAACAAAAATAGAGCGACAATTTTGAAAAAAAATAATATTTTTTACTTTTTGCTATAATAAATATCCCCCAAAATATATAAAAAAAAATGTTTTTTCCTCAGTTTAGGCCGATACATATTCTTCTACATAATTTTCGTAAAAAAAAAAAAATCGCAATAAGCATTTATTGATTGGTTTGCGCAAAAGTTATAGGGCCAGATTCACAGTCGAAATACGCCGGCGTATCTACTGATACTCCGGCGTATTTTCAAATTTGCTGCGTCGTATCTTTAGTTTGAATTCTCAAACCAAGATACGACGGCTTCTGGCTTCGATCTGACAGGCGTACGGCTTTGTTACGCCTTCGGATCGTAGGTGTAATACTTCGGCGCCTGCTGGGTGGAGTTTGCGTTGTTTTCCGCGTCGGGTATGCTAATTAGCTGTTTACGGCGATCCACGAAGCTACGCGCGCTCGTCGCATTCTCTTACGTCGTCGCTAGTCGGCTTTTCCCGTCGTAAAGTTACGGCTGCTATTTCAAGGCTTATATTTAGACCAGCCATGTTAAAGTATGGGCGTCGTTCCCATTTTTTTTTTTTGCGTAAGTCGTCCGGGAATAGGAAAGGACGTAACGCACGACGCCGTTCAAAAAATTACGTTGGTGCAACGTAATTTTGCGCAAAGCACGGCGGGAAATTACAAAACGGAGCATGCGCAGTACGTTCCGCGTGGGTAACGCGCCTAATTTAAATGATACACGCCCCATTTGAATTAGGCGGGCTGGCGCCGGACAGATTTACGCTACGCCGCCGCAAGTTTACAGGCAAGTGCTTTGTGAATCAAGCACTTGCGCTTAAAACTTGCGGCGGTGTAACGTAAATGACATACGTTACGCCGCCGGAATTCTATGTGAATCTGGCCCATAGCGTTTACAAAATAGGGGGTATTTTCATGGCATTTTTATTAATATTCTTTTTTTACTAGTAAAGGCGGCGATCAGCGATTTTTTTTTGGTACTGCGACATTATGGCGGACACTTCGGACACTTTTGACACATTTTTGGGACCATTGGCATTTTTATAGCGATCAGTGCTATAAAAATGCATTGGATTACTATAAAAATGCCACTTGCAGTGAAGGGGTTAACACTAGGGGTCGGGGAAGGGGTTAATTATGTTCCCTGGGTGTGTTCTAACTGTAGGGGGGTGGACTGACATGGGTAAATGACTGATCGCTGTTCATACATTGTATGAACAGAAGATCAGCATTTCCCCCCCTGACAGGACCGGGAGCTGTGTGTTTACACACACAGCTCCCGGTCCCCGCTCTGTAACGAGCGATCGCGTGTTTCCGGCAGCGATCACGCCCTCCGGGCACACGCACGGGAGTCGGGGGAGAGCGGGGGTGCGTGAGAGCCGACGTATAGCTACGGGCTCTCGCACAGGGGAGCCGACCTGTCGCCGTAAAACGACGGCGGCTGGTCGGCAGCCAGTTAAACATCTATTTCTGCTCAATATTCAACCAGAACCTGCGAACAGACCAAAAGTTTGTGTGAACTTTAGAACCCCATTAACGTCAATAGGACTTTGAAATCTAAAGTGCTAATTTTAAAGGCTAATATGCAAGTTATTGTCCTAAAAAGTGTTTGGGGACCCGGGTCCTGCCCCAGGGGACATGTTTCAATGCATAAAAAAGTTTGAAAAACTGAATTTTTTTTCGGGAGCAGTGATTTGAAATGACTTTTTATCCTTCAGAAATAACACTTTGTGCAGGGACAGTTCTAAGCACGGGAAACAAGTGCTGCTTTACAGGCATACTTTACACCCCTCCTAGGTACGAAATTTAAAGGAATATTTCACTTTTATTGTTTCACTTTAAGCATTATTAAATCCACTGCTCCTGGAAAAACTTAAAATTTTTTAAACTTTTTTTGTGTTGATACATGTCCACGGGGGCAGGACCCAGGTCCCCAAACACTTTTTATGACAATAACTTGCATATTAGCCTTTAAAATTAGCACTTTAGATTTCTTCTATAGACTTTTCTAGGGTGTTCTGCAGCTTTTCGAATATGCCACGAACACCCCAAATTGTTTGCTTTTTCGACGATGAGGCAAAGAACTCGAAGCTCATCGCTAGTTCTCACACATAAAAAAAAGACCCATTTTTCGTAGTATTTGATCACCTCTGCTTTTTTTTTTTTTTTTGCGTTATAAACAAAAAAAGACAGACAATTTAAAAAAAAAAAATATATATATATATATATATATATATATATATATATATATATATATATATATATATATATATATATTTATATATATTTTTTTTTACTTTCTACTATAATTGAGGTGTAGTGGTAGACCGTGAATGATGCCAATCTTTGATGCCAGTATATTGCCTCGTACACACAACCAGTTTTCCCATTGGGAAAACTGCCATGACAGATTTTGGCCGGGAAAACTGGCCGTGTGTATTCTCTATGGCAGTTTTCCCGACAGGAAAACCGACGGGAATCACAGCAGGAAAAATGAGAACATGTTCTCTTTTTTCCTGCCGCGATTCTCGGTGGTCTTTTTGCCGGCAGTTTCCCTATGGGAAACACTGCGGTGGAGCATACACACGGCCGGGATTCCGGGGCAAAGCTCTCACCGCAGTTATCCCGACGGGAAAACCTCTGGTGTGTACACAGGGAAAGTTACCGAGCAGGTTCTCGGTTTTCCCCCCGGGATTCCCGGTGGACTTTTTTACCGCCGGGAATCCCGATCATGTGTACGGGGCATATGCCCAGTGATCAGAAATGAAGACAACATAGGAAAGGTGAGGAGATTTCTCTGCACAGTATTTATGTATGTTATTAAAGATCTGCTGGTCAAAAATAAAGGTGATATGATAGAGGGAAGGACATATTTCTCTGTTAGTTGGACCCCAGCCTAAATTGACAACTAACACAGATCTTCAGGAAAAGTGGCATGTATACAATCCTCTCTACTACAAGGCCATGATTGATGGAAGCTCCATTCCCACACTCCTGCTGCACTGGAGCCTGAAGGAGATGGAGGGAGGAGGTGAGTAGAGCCAACATTCACATACTAGGTGTGTATGGAGGAGGAAGAAGTTAAATCCCCATACGCCCGCTGTGAATGCTGGGGCCTCGTTCTCCTCCTCCTCGGCTCGGACCGTGGACGTGATGTCACTGGTTGCTAGATGTTAGGCTGCAGGAGACAGCAACCAGTACAGTGCAAGGCCAGCGGCGCGGCACGTCTTTCTTGGCGCCGCTGCTGATGGAAACTATGGAGTCAGTAATATTTCTCAGGGGGAGCAATTGCCTCCCCCCTCAGAACCGCCCCTGCTTAAGAGTTGGAGGTCTTGAGAGGAGCAGAGAGGTCGGTTTGGGTGGTATTTGAAAACAAGATTGGTGATGTAGCTCGGGGAAGAGTTGTATGTTGTGGTTAGTATTTTGAATTTAATTTGCAGGGCAATCGGAAACCAGTGTAGGGATTAGCGTAGAGGGGTGGCAGACACTGATCGGTTGGTAAGGTGGATAAATCTGGCAGCGGCATACATGATAGACTGTAGAGGGCATAGCTTGTGGAGAGGTAGGCCCATGAGAAGGAAGTTGCAATAGTCAAGGCGAGAGATAACGAGGGAGTGAATGAGGAGCTTGGGGGGTTTCATTTGTTAAAGCGGTGGTTCACCCTAAAAAGCAAGTTTCTACCATGAAATCCAGCATACTAGCGTGAGCTACAGTATGCCTTTATTTTTATTTTTTGCGCTGTACTCACTGTTTAATCCCGTAGTTAAGTTTCAGACTCCCCGCGGGGAATGGGCGTTCCTATGCAGAGGGGACAATGATTGACGGCCAGCTCTGGCGCGTCACGCTTCCTGAGTAGGACTCGGCTCTTCACGGCGCTTTATGGCGCCTGCGCACAGACTAGGAGCTGACTGCGCAGGCACCGTGAAGAGCCAAGTCCTATTTCGGCTATTTCCGGGAAGCATGACGCGCCATAGCCAGCCGTCAATCATGTTCCCCTCTGCATAGGAACGCCTACTAGTCTGAAACGTAACTACGGGATTAAACAGTGAGTACGGCGCAAAAAAATAAAATAAAGGCATACTGTAGCTCGCGCTAGTATGCTGGATGGCATGTTAGAATTTTTTTTTTTTTAGGGTAAACCCCCGCTTTAAAATGGGGCAAAAGTTAGAGATGTTATGGAGGTGAAGTCTACAAGCTTTTTGACAACGATTGGATTTGGTGCTGAAAGGACAGGTCAGAGTCCAGGATTATTCCTAGTACCCTGGCATGAGGGGAGGGATGATGATTATTGATTTTGATGGAAAAGTTATGGAGGGCGGCACGGGCGGGGGGATATTACCAGCTCGGTTTTAGGCTGCATTCACACCTAATCGCGGCGTTTTGTCCCGCGAATTGCGGCGACAAATTGCAGCGTTTTGTACCGCGATTTTAACCCCCATTAACCCCCAGGTCCACATCTCCTATGCCGAACGCCGAAGCCGCCTGAAAAAAAGGGTCCGGGACTTGTTTTGAGCTTCAGGCGTTCGGCGTTTCGGCGTGGAGATGTGAACCATCTCCATAGAGGGCAATGGTATTTCTCCCCTCCAGCGTATCGAGCGTCGGGTGTCGGGCGTAAATACGCCTAGGTGTGAATGGAGCCTTAGAGAGATTTAGTTTAAGGAAGTGGTGCGACATCCATGCTGATATGTCAGTTTTTTAGAGCCAACGGACGGTTTTCTTATAACAACAGATGTGGCTAAGCAGCCACTCGATCGTTATCACAAGCAGTGGGAGATGATGTCCCTCCACTCCTGCCTCCTTCCGCCTCTCTGCCAGGGCTCTCCTGTCCCACCGGAGGCCAAACAAAGCCAGAAACTACTTTGATCGGGTCTCGGACCTAGAAACCTGGCTGGAAGAAACAGGTTGTTTGCTGCTTCCCCCCCTCCCCCCCCAAAAAAACAGCCATCACTGGATTTGGGGTCCGAGACCCCTCCAAGAAAATACCTCACACGTGACTTTTGCTGTCATGAGCGATGTTTACATTTCTTGTGACAGCATTAAAAGTGATTAAAACATTTTTTTTCGAGAAAAACATAAAAAATAAATAAGAAAAAAGTTAAAGCACCCCAATCCTACGCATATGCATGACGAAAAAAATAGTTTTGTTTAGATTCGTTAATCTAGTTATTTAGTTTAGTTCAATTTGGTTGATTCGTTTCATTCGTATTCAGTATTCATACTCGGGATTTGTATTTGGAATTTGTTTTATATCTTTTTTGGATTTTCTTTGAATTTACATTTTTTTTCCGTTTCGAAGCGTTCTAATCAATAAATTTGGAAACGGCCGAATCGAAAACTTTTTTTTTTTTTTTTATTTGAATGTGGCAAAGTGAACAAACAAAAGAAAAATCTTCATCAAATGATTACGAGGTCTTTGATTTCAGAAACGTGTTTACAGTTTGAATTCGACTGGAATTTGATGTAAAATTTGATTAGAATTTCAATCTGAATTTAGGAAATTTGGACAACTTTTGTTTAGATATTTCATAAACTTTGTTTATACTGTAGTTTGGGTATTCCAATATATCCGAATTTCCGAATGATGAAAAATGGAAAAATGCGTCCAATTATTTATTCTAATCGATAAATTTTAAATCGGCCGAATCGAAAACTTTCGATTTTTTTTTTATTCGAATGTGGCAAAGTGAACAAACAAAAGAAAAATTTTCATCAAATGATTACGAGGTCTTTGATTTCAGAAACGTGTTTACAGTTTGAATTCGACTGGAATTTGATGTAAAATTCGATTCGAATTTCAATCTGAATTTAGGAAATTTGGACAATTTGTTTAGATATTTAGAGCATTTCATAAACTTTGTTTATACTGTAGTTTGAGTATTCCAATATATCCGAATTTCCGAATAATGAAAAATTGAAAAATGTGTCCAATTATTTATTCAAAACAAACAGCACATGTCTACCCCATCCCTCCCGTACTTGCGCGCAGAAGCAAACACAGTGTTCAAACCACACATGTGCGTTATCACCACAATCATTAGAGTGAGAGCAATAATTCTAGCATTTGACCTCCTCTGTAAGTAGGCCTGTAGAAGGAGCCTGTCTCCGAGCGCGTGGCCTGTTGTTTCTAGTCTCACCTTCCTTCTGGTGCTCTCCCTAGTCCCGCTCTCTGGTAACGTCATCATCTGTGTCTCCACTCTGAACCTGGCTGTTTCCTGGTGTCCACAGGATGGATTTCTCTCCCTGCCTGCAGATCCGTGGATCAAGATGGACCTGAGACTGGACCGCGCCGAGATTTGAAATTTTACATTGTTTGCGTAAGTTGTTTGCGAATACGGCTGGACGTAATTTACGTTCACGTCGAAACCAATGACGTCCTTGCAACGTCATTTAGAGCAATGCACACTGGGATATTTTACGGACGGCGCATGCGCTATTCAAACAAAACGTAAAAAAACGCGGGGACAACACAAATTTGAATAAAACACGCCCCCTACATCCCCATTTGAATTATGCGGCCTTACGCCGCAACACATACGTTACGCCGCAGTAACTAAGGGCGCAAGTTCTTTCTGAATAAAGAACTCGCGCCCAAAGTTAGAGCGGCGTAACGTATCGGAGATACGTTACGCTGGCCGGACAGATACGCCATTGTATCTTAATCCGGCCCATTAGGTTTATCATTACCTATTTGCTCCATCTATACCATACAGTATGACCAGCTCATGGGACTATCATATGTGTTTTTTGTAGGTTTATTCATTTGTTCACTATATTCATTTGCTATATTAATACCATATGGTTCAGTTCATTGGATTACTATGTGCAATTTTGAGTTTTAACTGATTTATATGCACTAAGAGATAATTATTAATTTGTGTTCATACGTTGTGCAGACCTATTATGCCGCGTACACACGATCAGTCCATCCGATGAGAACGGACCGATGGACCGTTTTCATCGGTTAACCGATGAAGCTGACTGATGGTCCGTCGCGCCTACACACCTTTGGTTAAAAAAACGATCGTGTGACGTAAAACACAACGACATGCTGAAAAAACGAAGTTCAATGCTTCCAAGCATGCGTCGACTTGATTCTGAGCATGCCTGGATTTTTAACCGATGGTTGTGCCTACTAACGATCGTTTTTTTCCCATCGGTTAGGAATCCATCAGTTAATTTTAAAACAAGTTGGCTTTTTTTAACCTAAGGTTAACCAACTGATGGCGCCCACACACGATCGGTTTTGACCGATGAAAACGGTCCATCAGACCATTCTTATTGGTTTAACCGATCGTGTGTACGTGGCATTAGAGTTAGCACAACTATCCTTTTTCCCCCTTTTTTCCTAACTCTACAATGGTAACTGTTAAAAAAAAATGAAAAGCGTCGCCTATGGAGATTTTTAAGTACCGTATTTTGTAGCCATTCCACGAGTGTGTGCGCAATTTTAACGCATTTCATGTTAGGTATCTATTTACTCGGCATAATATCATCTTTCACATTATACAAAGAAATTGGGCTAACTTTACTGTTTGTTTATTTTATTCATGAACATTTTTTTTTTTTCCAAACAAATTGCATTTGAAAGACAGATGTGCACTATTGCAACCACCGTCTTTTAATTCTCTGGGGTCTCTGCCAAAAAATATATATAATGTTTCGGGTTCCAAGTAATTTTCTATCAAAAAACACAGGGCCTGATCCACAAAAACCCGGCGTAACTTAATTTTTCCCGTTTAAGTTACACCGCCGCAAAATCTCTACCTAAGTGCCCGATCCACAAAGCACTTACCTAGAAATTTTGAGCGGTGTAACTTAAATCCGTCCGGCGCAAGGCGTTCCTAATCTAATGGGGCGAGTCCCATGTAAATTAGGCGCGCTCCCGCGCCGGACGTACTGCGCATGCTCCCGACGTTATTTTCCCGACGTGCTTTGCGCGGTTTTACATTGTGCAGGGTTTTGAGAATCGCGACGGAAAAAAAAAAAAATGACAGCGACGCGGGATAGAAGGGTCTACTTTTACATGGTGTACTAAGTTTACATTTTGTAAAAGCAGCCCTAATTTTGCGACAGCAAACTAATACTTATGGAGAAAAAACGAAGCGTAAAAGCTTCGTCGATCTCCGGAAGTGCTAATTTGCATACCCGACGCTGGATTTCGACGAGAAATGCCCCCAGCGGCGGCTGCGGTACTGCATCCTAAGATCCGACAGTAAGTCAATTACACATGTCGGATCTTAGGGATATCTATGCGTAACTGATTATATGAATCAGCCGCATAGATAGAAACAGGGATACGACGGCGTATCAGCAGATACGCCTGCGTATCCCTTTTAGGATCTGGCCCACTGAGCTTTTAGCGTGTAACTTCAGGTCTCTGCCCCCTGCTTTCTGAAAGCTCAGACAAGCTGTATAAATAGGAAACAGGTAATATAAACACCCAGGTGTTAAGGCAAAACTCATATATACATTTCTACTTAGCAAAACATAGGCGCACTCCACCCCCTGGAGATGGTACAGAGGGTGGATGGCACAAAGAGGCACAAGCTACCAGCAGGCAGGTCAGAACTTGCCTGGAGGTCTCTGTAAGGCTTGGCGGCAGTGCAGTAACTGGCAGGTACTAGGACTGAATTGGAGGAACCAGGCAGCAAGTCCAGGGTAGGCTGAGGGTCAAACACAGAAGAACAAGGTAATTCCAGATCACAAGCAGGGAGTCAAGGTTCAGGACTCAGGAGACAGGAGGCAAATCTGGATCACAGGCAGAGGTTCAAGGCAAGGAGACTAAGGCCTAGTACACACAAGAGGATTTATCCGCGGAAACGGTCCTCCGGACCGTTTCCGCGGATAAATCCTGTGGCGGATTTTGATCTCATGGTTGTACTAACCATGAGATCAAAATCCGCGCGGAATTCCCTCCGTGGTGACGTGTCGCGCTGTAATATAAGGACTTCCACGCATGCGTCGAATCATTACGACGCATGCGAGGGATGGAATCGGACGGATTGATCCGGTGAGTCTGTACAGACCATCGGATCAATCCGCTGGACTGCATTCCAGCGGATCGATTTCTTAGCATGCTAAGAAATTTTGATCCGCTGGAAAACCATCGGCCCGAAAAATATCCGCGGATAAATATCCGCTGGGTTGTACACACCAGCGGATCTATCCGCTGAAAGTGATCCGTGGATAAATTCCAACGGATAGATCCTCTCGTCTCCGGGTCACAGGCAGAGGGTCAAACAATGGAGACAAGGTCAGAGTCCATTAAACAGGCCAAGGGTAAGGTTCAAGGGAAAAGATCAAAGTAGTCGTGGACAATCCAGGTCACAAGTAATCAGAAGCAAGAAACACGAACTAACTCACAGGAAGCTGAAGACAAACCAACGATTTGTTTGGGCACTTGAGCAGCTTTTATAGGCAGGCAGGCAGGAAGTCACGTTGTGCGTGCACTAGTGCGTATGCGCCGTTCAGTTGGACCGCAAATGCGCGTGCGCCAGAGCGCCGTTCCGTCGTGCATGCACACAGGAACACGTCTAAGTCGGCCGGATTGAGACTGATTACTTCTCTGACAGGACTGTGAATTGATGTAGAGAAGAGAAGACTGCAGATAAACAAGTACAACTTTTGTAGAGGTATTTGTTTCATTTCACCTGAGGCCAGTCACTTCAAATAATTTAACTGTCATGTTAAGAAAAAAAATCAGGTTCCAGAAAGACAGCAGTACCCTTCCACTGGTTTACAGGACTGCAACTCCAGTATGTGCTAGAAATGTTCTCCCCGATAAGATGTCCTCCTTTTTCAGTCGTCAATGTTTTGATGCTCTCCTGAAATCTTGACATATGCTCCTTGAATGGAAGTGAAACTCTTAGGCCCCGTACACACGACCAAACATGTATGCTAAAACTGGTCCGCGGGCCAGTTTCAGCAGACATGTTCGGTCGTGTGTAGGCGCGAGCAGGCCGAATTCCAGCAAACATTTGCCCGCCGGGCCTTTTCCCAGCGGGCAAATATTCGTGGACGTGTTTTAAAACCGTCCGCTGGAATCCTGCCCGCTCGGACATGTACGGTCGTCAGTACAGACCTACCGTACATGTCCAGGCGCCCGCGTCGAATGACTTCGACGCATGCGTGGAAGCCTTTAAATGGCAGACCTGCCCACGTCTCCGCGTCATCGCCGCGTCATCGTCGCGGCGATGACGCGGACACGCCCCGCGTATTGTTTACGCACGGACTTCTGTACGATGGTGTGTACAACCATCGTACAGAAGCCCTCTGGCAGACATGTACGGTGAAAACGGTCCGACGGACCGCTTTCATCGTACATGTTTGCTCGTGTGTACTGGGCCTTAGGCCCCATGCACACGAGGCGCTGGTAAACTCGAGTTCAGAGGCATTTGGGCATTTTTTTCAACTGCCCCTGAACACATTTAATGTTATCCTATGTGTCCATGCACACATTCACGTTTTTTTGCGTTTTAAAGCAGTTGGGTTTAGGCTCGTTTTTTCAGACGCAAAATTTTGGGTTCAGATGCAAACGTTTTTGCGTTTCAAAGCTTTGGGAGGGTCTACAATGTCTTTGTTATGAACGCTGATAGCCGCAAACGCGGTAAAACGCTGCTAAACGCGGCAAAATTCGCAGAAAAAACGGGCGTTTTAAACGCCAGTTTTTGCCTTTGAAAACTTGAGTTTACATGTGTTTGCATTTGCTTCTCGTGTGCATGGGGCCTTACATATTTTGTAACTTAATTATGAGCAGCAGTGGCGGCTGGTGCTCCAAATTTGGGGGGGGGGGCAAACAAATGAAAAAAAAACAATTGCACCCTTACTGTGCCCATCATACGCAGCTACTGTGCCCATCATATGCAGCCACTGTGCCCATCAAATGCAGCCACTGTGCCCATCAAATGCAGCCACTGTGCCCATCAATTGTCGCCACTGTGCCATGCCATCAAATGCAGCCACTGTGCCATGCCATCAAATGCAGCCATTGTGCCTTCAAACGCAGCCACTGTGCCCATCAATTGTCACCACTGTGCCATGCCATCAAATGCAGCCACTGTGCCATCAATTGTCGCCACTGCGCCCATCAATTGTCACCACTGTGCCATGCCAAATGCAGCCACTGTGCCATCAATTGTCACCACTGTGCCCATCAATTGTCACCACTGTGCCATGCCAAACACAGCCACTGTGCCATCAATTGTCACCACTGTGCCCATCAATTGTCACCACTGTGCCATGCCATCAAATGCAGCCACTGTGCCATGCCATCAAATGCAGCCATTGTGCCTTCAAACGCAGCCACTGTGCCCATCAATTGTCACCACTGTGCCATGCCATCAAATGCAGCCACTGTGCCATCAATTGTCGCCACTGCGCCCATCAATTGTCACCACTGTGCCATGCCAAATGCAGCCACTGTGCCATCAATTGTCACCACTGTGCCCATCAATTGTCACCACTGTGCCATGCCAAACACAGCCACTGTGCCATCAATTGTCACCACTGTGCCCATCAATTGTCACCACTGTGCCATGCCATCAAATGCAGCCACTGTGCCATCAATTGTCGCCACTGCGCCCATCAATTGTCACCACTGTGCCATGCCAAATGCAGCCACTGTGCCATCAATTGTCACCACTGTGCCCATCAATTGTCACCACTATGCCATGCCAAACGCAGCCACTGTGCCATCAATTGTCACCACTGTGCCCATCAATTGTCACCACTGTGCCATGCCATCAAATGCAGCCACTGTGCCATCAATTGTCGCCACTGCGCCCATCAATTGTCACCACTGTGCCATGCCAAATGCAGCCACTGTGCCATCAATTGTCACCACTGTGCCCATCAATTGTCACCACTATGCCATGCCAAACGCAGCCACTGTGCCATCAATTGTCACCACTGTGCCCATCAATTGTCACCACTATGCCATGCCAAACGCAGCCACTGTGCCATCAATTGTCACCACTGTGCCCATCAATTGTCACCACTGTGCCATGCCAAACACAGCCACTGTGCCATGCCATCAAACGCAGCCACTATGCCATTAATTGTTACCACTGTGCCATCAATTGTTGTCACCACTGTGCCCATCAATTGTCTGGGGTCAGCCATCCTGCTTCCACCGTCCCTCGATGTCTTCTCCCACCCTTGATGACGCTTCAGCCAATCAGGTTACCGGTAACCAGAACCGGTGAACCTGATTGGCTGAGACGCCTGTCAGTGTTATCCAGGGAACGCACCCCCCGTGTGTCCACTGGATAACTATTTGGAAGCCGATTACAGCCCTCAGGCTGTAATCGAAAAAGCCTACCAGAGACAGAGGCTCTGATAGGCACCTCCAAAGCCAACCAGCTGCCGTTATTCAGATGGCCGGCACTCACCAGGGGGCCGGCCATCTGAATAGTGGGCGGCAGCAACAATACATAGATTCATGCAATGCATGAACCTGTGTATTGTATTCAGTGGCGGTGCAGGAGAGAGAGGGGGCGGCGCTCCGGCGCCCTCTATGGACGCACCGCCACTGATGAGCAGTAATATTTCAAGGAGTTGACAGAGAAGAAATAACGTGAGGGAGATAGAGAGGCGGATTGTATAACAGAATAATACAGATACATTACATAGATACATCCGTTTTTATACATACGGGTCTTTATTATTTTTATTATAACTTTTCTATTTCCTCCCACACACAGAATACTTACCTGAGACAGTTTTATGTAGATATTATATTTTTGATTGCCATGATTACTAGGTTGAATTATTTTTTTATTGTTGAATCCTCCTGTATTGAATTGTATTGTAACGGTACTAACTTACTAACATATTGTAAAGCGCTGCACAAACTGTTGGCGTTATATAAATCCTGTATAATAATAATAATAATCATCTTTCTGACTGTGTGAAAAAAGCATTGTTGGAGATATACACTATGGCCCGGATTCACAGACAGCAGGCGCACATTACGTCGCCGCAGCGCATCCCCCTGTGCGCTACTCCGACACAGCGCAGAGAGGTAAGCATGGAATTCAGGAAGCCAGTGCTCCCCGCGCTGCGTCGGCGTGGCGTAGGTTTTGAAGGCGCAGGCCGGCGTAGGTGGAAGTGGGCTTGACCCATGCAAACCCATGCAAATGAGGCGTGACCCCATGCAAATGATGGTCCGAGCGCCAGACAAGTACGTTTAACGAACTGCGCATGCGTCGTGCCGTGGACGCATCCCCCTGCGCATGCTCACAACCACGTCGGAACAACTGCCTAAGATACGCCGGATCACTGCCTACGCCATGAATGTATCCTACGCCCAGCCAGACTCACGTCCAACGTAAACTACGTAAAATACGCCGGCTTGTATTCCTTGGTGCAGACCTTTGCATGTCTGCTGCTGGGTTACACCTCCTTTATGGGGCTTAACTTTACGCCGGACGTACAACTTACGCGCACCAGTCGTAGCCTACGTCGGGCGCACTTACGTTCCTGAATCGCCGTATTTTCCTCATTTGCATATTTGAATGGCTGATCAATGGGAGCGCCACCATGCGTCCAGCCTAAATATGTGCCCACGCTACGCCGGCGTGGGCAAGTTACGTCGGCTGGATGAAGCCTATTTTTAGGCGTATCTTAGTTTGTGGGTCCGGCGCACAGATACGACGGCGCATATTTGCACTTACGCGGCGTATCTTGAGATACGTCGGCGCAAGTGCTTTGTGAATCCGGGCCTATAATACTAAAAGTATTGGGACGCCTGCCTTTACACGCACATGAACTTTAATGGCATCCCAGTCTTAGTCCAGAGGGTTCAATATTGAGTTGGCCCACCCTTTGCAGCTATAACAGCTTCAACTCTTCTGGGAAGGCCGTCCACAAGGTTTAGGAGTGTCTATGGGAATGTTTCACCATTCTTCCAGAAGCGCATTTGTGAGGTCAGGCACTGATGTTGAACGAGAAGGTCTGGCTCGCAGTCTCCGCACTGATTCATCCCAAAGGTGTTCTATCGGGTTGAGGTCAGGACTCTCTGCAGGCCAGTAAAGTTCCTCCACCCCAAACTCACTCGTCCATGTCTTTATGGAGCTTGCTTTGTGCACTGGTGTGCAGTCATGTTGGAACAGGAAGGGGCCGTCCCCAAACTGTTCCCACAAAGTTGGGAGAATTAAATTGTCCATCATGTCTTGGTATCCTGACGCCTCAACCTCCCTGGCGGTATGATTCTTTCAGATTTTAGCTGCTGAAAGCGGTACCATTATTTTGCATGGAAATTTGGCGTTTTAGATCGCAGGCCTGTAATTCTTAGGAATAACTCACTTAAACCTGTCCAAACAAGAGTCTAGTAGACGTCTTGGGCATGATAATGTTTGAAACACAAAATCATAGGGCCAGATTCACAAAAGAGATACGACGGCGTATCTCCTGATATGCCGTCGTATCTCTGAGATACGATTGTCGTATCTATGCGCCTGATTCATTTACGTTAACGTCGAAACCAATGATGTCCTTGCGACGTCATTTAGCGCAATGCACGTCGGGTAATCTTAGGGACTTAGCATGCGCAGTACGTTCGGCGCGGGAACGCGCCTAATTTAAATTGCCCCCGCCCCATTTGAATTAGGCGGGATTGCGTCGGGCGGATTTACGCTACGCCGCCGCAAGTTTACAGGCAAGTGCTTTGTGAATCAAGCACTTACGCTGTAAACTTGCGGCGGTGTAACGTAAATGGGATACGTTACGCCGCCGCAGCGTAGCCCGATTCTATTTGAATCTGGCCCATAAATTATAATATAATAAATAATAACAAATAAAAATTTAATAATAACAATACTTTTTATTCAATACATTTTAGTAAATAATATAATCAAAAACTCTGATTTTTTTGGGGGGTCAAACAAGGGTGCAATATTAGTAGTCAGTAAACGTCTCGGGTATGGAAAATTTTAAAACAAGGTACAGCACAAAGTCCCATGTCACAGTCGGGACAATACAAACGGGTTTCTTTTCAGATTTTTCTTCCGGTGGCGTCACTCTTGGAGCAGCAAACCACAAACATCCTTATGGGTGCTGTTTTTTTTTTTTCCAGTGGGTAGAATGTGGTCCATAAAGTGACGACCAGTCACGCCGTTGGCGTCTGGTGCTTTAGAAAGATGAGTTCTGCAACCTTCCACACAAAGTCCGCATGGACCATAGGCCTGACACTCTTTTTTTTTTTCAGAAGAATGAAGGCATTCCACAGGCACTGTTCCAGAAGATGCCTGAAGATTTTTTTATAATATTTTTTTTGTTGCTTCCTCGACTGGATAAAAGGTCATGGCCTGGTCAGCTCTGTCCACACCTCCCATGGTGTTGCTGTAGTCCAACACAACCTGTGGCTTCATCACATCCATTCAGTGGCGGCTGGTGCTCAAAATTTTTGGAGGGGCGCAAATGGAAAAAAAAAATGTAGCCTCAGTGTGCCCATCAAATGCAGCCAAAACACACACTACCGATCACTCACGGTGTTCATTCAGAAAGGGAAGGGGCCAGTAAATTACATGTTTACTGGCCCCTTCCCCACTCCTAAAACATCCCAGCAGCAACAGCCGATAGTAGAGGAGGGAAGCTGGCAACGTTGCGGTGGGGAAGGATGGGAGCCAGGGCAGTAGAGGGAATCTGTGCTGCACAGGGTGATTAGGGTGTGCCTGGGCACACCTGGCACACCCTGTGCGCACACCTATGGTCACAATACAAATCAATACAGGAGGGATCAGAGGGCCCTGCTCGTTAGAGCTTACAATCTAGAAGGGAGGGTCAAGTGGAACAAAGGGTAGTAGATAAAGGGTTCCCAGATAGATAGAAATATATACCGTATTTATCGGGGTATTGCGCGCTCCGGCGTATAGCGCGCACCCCTAAAGTGGACCCGCATTCCTGTGTCTTGCGCGGCGTCCATCGGCGGCGGCGGCGGGTCGGGCGTCCATCTGCGGCTTCGGGTGTCCTCTTCATTGGGTCCGGTGTCCTTCTGTGGCGTCCTCCCTGCTCGTTTCCCGCTTTCCCGCGCCAAGTTTGAATACTGCGCCGTCATATACCGAGCGCAGTACACTCGTGTATAGTCGGGCAGGCTTGGCTACTCTAGCGCTCACGTCCTGTACGTCCAGGACGTGAGCGCGAGAGGAGCCGAGACTGCCCGACTATACATGAGTGTACTGCGCTCGGTATATGCCGGCGCAGTATTCAAACTGGGCGCAGGAAAGCGGGTATCGCGCACCCACGATTTTGCCCTGATTTTCACGGCAAAAAAGTGCACGGTATACGCTGATAAATACGGTAGATAGACCGACTCTTGATGTCGTCTTTATTGATGTGTTCATCACATGTTATTGTTTATTATGTTGCTCCGCTGTAATGTCGTTTTTTTTTTTTCCTGGCAAAGTTTATAGCGTGTAAAAAAAAGCAGAGAAAAGCCCTTTAGGCTCACATTTTGCATAATGCACACAGAAGCTTCTGTGGTTCTACTTGAGTTGTCTTAATGCAAGCTACTTAATTAACTTTAGATTAGAAAACACAATGCAATGGAGGCACGGCGGTTGATAATGGGAAGCCGCAGACAGTAATGGAGGAGCGGGCTGGCTGCACTGCGTCTGTGGAAGGTTCGGGATCCAGCGTAATCTGTACCTGGAAGTCACGTCTCTCTACAATTCATGGTCTGGTAGATGTTAACCTTCACAGGCCCTGATATCTGCCTGCTACAATGTATCCGCCGCACTCTCCTACATTACCTCTGAGCCCTGTACAGGAATGGCTAATGAAGCGCACCGGCCTTTTAGGATTAATTCTTGAGTATTTAAGCTTAGTCTATATATATATGTTGACTGTGTTTCTGGTCATGTCACTTTGTTTGATAGACATAAGACACCCTTGTTAACATCTAAAATAACTGAATACATACACAGCCTTGTAGTGTTGCACTGCCACCTAGTGTTTGAATGGTTTAGTGTCAGCCTGTGCATTACATCATGTTAGTTGGTCAATGATTGACAGCCAACCCTGCGCTAAAAGTCCAGCTAAAGTTCAACATTTTCTAACCATGTTCAATTCTATGTTGATTACTAAACTTTTGGTAATTTTTATTCAAATAGTATACAAGGCCTTAAAGCAGAGATGTTTTATTCTATAAAGTGGGGCATGTTGGAGAGTCTTTAACCACTTAAGGACCGGACCAATATGCTGCAAAATGACCCAAGGGGTTTTTACAATTCGGCACTGCGTCGCTTTAACAGACAATTGCACGGTCGTGCGACGTGGCTCCCAAACAAAATTGGCGTCCTTTTTTTCCCACAAATAGAGCTTTAGAGATGTTTGTTCATCTTAATGCATAGATTGCATTAAGGTGAAAATTTTTTTACTTTACAACCCCTTTAACCACTTCCGGACCGCCGCATGTACATTTACGTCGGCAGAATGGCACAGACAGGCACATCAACGTACCTGTACGTCCCTGCCTAGACGTGGGTCGGGACCCCCCCCCCCCCCCCGGTACATGCGACGGTTCCCGTGGCTTCAGGAGCGATCCGGGACGACGGTGCGGCTATTCGTTTCTAGCCGCCCCCTCGCGATCGCTCCCTGGAGCTGAAGGACGGGGAGAGCCGTATGTAAACACGGCTTCCCTGTGCTTCACTGTGGCGGCTGCATCGATCGAGTGATCCCTTTTATAGGGAGACTCAATCGATGACGTCAGACCTACAGCCACACACCCCTACAGTTGTAAACACACACTAGGTGAACCCTAACTCCTACAGCGCCCCCTGTGGTTAACTCCCAAACTGCAACTGTCATTTTCACAATAAACAATGCAATTTAAATGCATTTTTTGCTGTGAAAATGACAATGGCCCCAAAAATGTGTCAAAATTGTCCGAAGTGTCCGCCATAATGTCGCAGTCACGAAAAAAATCGCTGATCGCCGCCATTAGTAGTAAAAAAAAAATAATAATAAAACGATCCCCTATTTTGTAAACGCTATAAATTTAGCGCAAACCAATCGATAAACGCTTATTGCGATTTTTTTTTTTTACCAAAAATAGGTAGAAGAATACATATCGGCCTAAACTGAGGAAAAGAAAATGTTAGATATGTTTTTGGGGGATATTTATTATAGCAAAAAGTAAAAAATATTGCATTTTTTTCAAAATTGTCGCTCTATTTTTGTTTATAGTGCAAAAAATAAAAACCGCAGAGGTGATCAAATACCACCAAAAGAAAGCTCTATTTGTGAGAAAAAAAGGACGTCACTTTTGTTTGGGAGCCACGTCACACGACCGCGCAATTGTCTGTTAAAGCGACGCAGTGCCGAATCGCAAAACCTGGCCGAATCGCAAAATGGTCCGGGGCTTAAGTGGTTAAGAGCTCATGCCCATTGCCACAATAGGGCTGTACAGTGCAAATGAACATCCAGAACCTCTATAACAGAGGTCTCCAAGATTTCTAAACAAAGGGCCAGTTTACTGTCCTTCAGACTTTAGGGGGGCTGGATGAATAGTGCCCCATCATTGATATCAGTGGGAGGAATAGTGTCCCATCATTGGTGTCAGTGGGAGGAATAGTGTCCCATCATTGGTGTCAGTGGGAGGAATAGTGTCCCATCATTGGGGTCGGTTGGGAGAAAAAGTGCCCCATCATTGGTGTCAGTGGGGTGAATAATGCTCCATCATTGGTGTCAGTAGGAAGAATAAAGCCCCATCATTGATGTCAGTAGGACAAATAGTGCCCCATTATTGGTTTGAGGTATAGTGCCACGACATTGGTGTCAGTAGGAAGAATAGAGCCCCATCATTGATGTCAGTAGGAAGAATAGAGCCCCATCATTGAAGTCAGTAGATAGAATAGAGCCCCATCATTGATGTCAGTAGGAAGATTAGAGCCCCATCATTGGTGTAAGTAGATAGAATAGAGCCCCATCATTGGTGTCAGTAGGAAGATTAGAGCCCCATCATTGGTGTCAGTAGAAAGATTAGAGCCCCATCATTGGTGTCAGTAGAAAGCTTAGAGCCCCATCATTGGTGTCAGTAGATAGAATAGAGCCCCATCATTGGTGTCAGTAGAAAGCTTAGAGCCCCATCATTGGTGTCAGTAGATAGAATAGAGCCCCATCATTGGTGTCAGTAGGAAGAATAGTGCCCCATCATTGGTGTCAGTAGGAAGATTAAAGCCCCATCATTGGTGTCAGTAGGAAGATTAAAGCCCCATCATTGGTGTCAGTAAGAAGATTAAAGCCCCATCATTGGTGACATACTGACGTAAGAAGAATAGTGCTCCATTGTAAGTGTCAGTGGAAGGAATAGTGTCTGGTACCAGTGAGAGGAACAGTGCCCCAAGGGCGGATAAAGACATGCAAAGGGCCACATCTGGTCCCTGGGCCGCAGTTTGGAGGCCACTGCTCTCTAAAATCTTCCTAGGGGCCCAAAGCTGCTGCACACAGCCCCCCATTGACATCAATGCTAGGCATGTGCAAAAGGGAAAATTTTGTTTTGTTTCGTTTTAATTCGTTATTTAATTAATTTCGTTAAGTTAGGTTCGTTACATGTGTTAAATTCGTTTTCGAAACTCGTTCGTTTTCGACCGAATTTCGAAAAATCCGGTCGAATTCGAAAATATTTCGACCGTTTTCGGAATTCGTTCATTTTCGACCGAATTTCGAAAAATCCGGTCGAAATACTTTCGAATTCGACCGGATTCGACAACAAATAGTCTCTTTTCGAATATAATTTCGAAATTCGATCGGAATTCGAAAAAAAAAAAAAAAATTGAATTCCAAATCAAAAACCCGCGGACGAAATTCGATCGGAATTCAAAAAAAAAAAATTTGAATTCCGATCGAATTTCGTCCGCGGGTTTTCGATTCGGAATCGAAAACGTTTGTTCGGATTCGGTAAATTCATTAATATTGCAATTCGGGAATTCGTATGCATCCGAATGTCCGAATAATGAAAAATTCGTCCGAATTTCGATTCGGAACGAAACGAAATGCACATGCCTAATCAATGTCAAGGTGTGGCCGTACACTAGTATGTGCCTGTAATTATGTAAAGCACACACACAGATGCATACCCTGCACATAGGCTGCATTCCAGACTAATAGCTGGATTCACGTAGATGTGCCTAACATTAGGCAGGCGTAGCGTATCTCATATACGCAACGCCGCCGTAAGTTAGAGAGGCAAGTGCTGTATTCACAAAGCACTTGCGATCTAAGTTACGGCGGCGTAGCGTAAATGTGCCGGTGTAAGCGCACCTAATTCAAATGTGGAAGAGGTGGGCGTGTTTTATGTAAATAAAGCATGACCCCACGTAAATTACGTTTTTAACGAATGGCGCATGCGCCGTCCGTGGACGTATCCCAGTGCGCATGCTCCAAATTACGCCGCAAAGACTTTTTGGTTTAGACGTGAATGTAAATTACGCCCAGCCCCATTCACGGACGACTTACGCAAATGACGCAAAAATTTTAAAATTCGACGCGGTTCCGACGTCCATACATAACATTGGCTGCGCCATCTTTTTGGTGGAATATCTTTAGGCCTGAAAACGCCTTACGTAAACGGCATATCTTTACTTCGACGGGCAAGCGTACGTTCGTGAATAGGCGTATCTCGCTGATTTACGCTTTCTAGGCGTAAATCAGCATACACGCCCCTAGCGGCCGGCGTAAATAGACAGCTAAGATCCGACGGCGCCGGCGGTCGTATCTTAGCTAGATTTAAGTGTATCTCAAGTTGAGGATACACTTAAATATACGACGGCGCAGATTCCGAGTTACGACGGCGTATCTACTGATACGCCGGCGTAACTCTACCTGAATCTGGCTATAACTCTTTACCTGTTTGGTCTTTTATGGGCCCATTCACAGCACTGTGTTAGAAAATGTACATGCATCTTCTTCAAAGCACATAACACATTTTTAGTGTGTTTTTAATGTGCTGTATTAAAATGTAATGCAAGGCATGATGTGAAAATCTTCATAGATTAGAATGGTAATGAGTTTTCATGTGCTTTTAGAGTGCTGTGATCCTGTGTTGCAGCACACATAAAACCACAATGGTGTTAACAGGTCCTAAATTAACTTTTTAGAATTCCCTTTACTCCCCTGTTAAAAGCACAATTACCTCCAGTGTATCAAAAGCCTGGAACAATAATGGATTTTTATTGCAGTTTACCAATCCTTGAGACTGAGGGAGAGGGAGGAGACACTGCTCTGGCTTACTTAGTTGTTGTTGTTTGTTCCAGCTTAAGCTATTGATCTCTGTAACCAAGGACCATTTACAACAAAGGCACAGAGGAAAATATGAAGCTGGACATAAGAGCACATAATGTTTAGTATTGGGGCAGTAGACAAGTTACACTGTTTCTTCTGCACTATCGCAAGGTTTAAGCTGTTTTGGAATACCCCCAGTTAGTATACTGGGCTGGGAGCTAAGGAGAACTCCAAGTTCCTCCTGACTAAAACAGCAAATAACTGTCACTGTCATCTGAGATTAAGAGCCCCCAACCCCACTGCAAACGCATGATATAGAAGAATGGGCGTACTGTTCTGTGCCCCTTTTGGTTGGCATAGAGTGTGCACTGCGCAAGTGCAAATGGCTTGTTTTCTAACAGCTAGGAGGTGGTTGCAGGGATGGACTGGCCATAGGGACTACAGGGAGTTTCCCGGTGGGCCGATGGCTTAGTGGGCCGTTTTTTTTAAAACAGAGATGCTGCTTGGAGGACTTTTTGTAACGCCCTGGCAGCGCCACCAGTGTGAAAGCACTCAGGCTTTCACACTGGGACTGCAGCGGAAGCGTTTTTCAGTCGCTTTACAGGCGCTATTTTTAGCCCAAAAGCGCCTTAAAAACGCCTCAGTGTAAAAAGGGGTCCAACACTCACCCCCTCTCTTTTGCACTCACTCTCTTTTTCTTACACTCACCCCCCTCTCTCTCTCTCTCTTTCTCACCCTCTCATGATATACAATGGATGTAGGGGCCTTTTGGTGGGCGTGATTTTTTGGGGGGGTGGGGGCAGCATTTTATTGAATTAAAGTGGGCCGGTCTGGATGAAGTCCAGGGCCAAATTTTTGTCCCAGTCCAGCCCTGGGTGGTTGCATATGCGTAGTGTGTTTTTAGTGGTGGCTGAGGGTGGCTGGGGAAGACAATGGGCATATTGGAGCATAGCATTGCAAGAGTTAACAGTTAAATCCGAACTTCACCCAAATGGGGAAGTTCTGTTTGTTTGCATCCTCCCCCTCTGCACTGCCACACTTTTTGGAGGGGGGGGGGGGGGGCGGGTACCTGGTTTTGACAGGTACCCACTCCCACTTCTAGTCAGATGCGCCACAGCAATCTGAGCCAGAAATTTGGCCTCCCTATAGACTATGGGACCATTCACAGGTCTCAAAGGCTACGGGACCATTCACAGGTCTCAAAGGCTACGGGACCATTCACAGTTCCCAAAGACTATGGGACCATTCACAGTTCCCAAAGACTATGGGACCATTCACAGATCCTAAAGACTACAAGACCATTCACAAGTCCTAAAGACTACAAGACCATTCACAGGTCTCAAAGATTACAAGACCATTCACAAGTCCCAAAGACTAGTGTTGAGCGGAATACGCCATATTCGATTTCGCGATATATCACGAATATATAGACGAATATTCGTGAAATATTCGTTAAAATCGAATATTCGTGATATTTTATAAAAAAAAAAATTTTTGCGAATGCGAAATTGATTGCAAAATTCTCGTCCGCGCATGCGCGCTAAGAACACGCGAGAACGGAGATCATTTCCTGGATCTTTGCCAGTCGATTTTCGGATCGCTATTTTGTGCTGCCCAGCGAAGCGAAGATGGTGGGGAGTAACTTTTCATCCAGTGAGGAAAAACTGCTGATTAGTGTAAGTAATTTCACCACTGTTATTTCATTATCTTTAACTGCATTTTAGACTAGTTTAAAAGTTAGGATATAAGATCAGATATTAGTATTTCCCAAACAGTGTGTCTCCAGCTGTTGCAAAACTACAACTCCCAGCATGCCTGGACAGCTTGCTGATGTGTGGGGGGGGGGTAAACTTTATTGGGGGGGGGGGGGAATGTGAGAAAGGAGTGTTTTTTGTTTTTTTAGCAAGACAGGCACACAGACAAAGACGCAGACAAAGACGTAGACAGCTACTAAACTAGAATAAAACTACTACACCTAAAACTTTTTTTTTTTTTTTTACACGGACAAAGACGTAGACTACGACACGGACAGCTACTAAACAGGAACTAAAATACTACACCTTATATGACTAAACTAAAGCTAATTTTTTTTTTTTTTTTTTTTCTTATACACAAAACACAGAGACTAAACACACACTAAACTAAGCTACCTTAAAGAAATGTACACTTACACTAACTACACAGAAATCTATCTAACACTAAGCTACACTAACCTGGACAAAACAACACAAATCTGAGCTTTTAGAAAAGCTGTTGGGTCTTTTGCTTTGAAAAAAGCAGTTGGTTATAGAAGCAGGAAACTCAGAACTGAAAGCACTATAGGAAGCACAATGCTCTAAGCTCTAAGATCGCAATACACTGGAAAAACGCACAGAAACACTCCACTCTCTCTAGCCACCTTGTGAATCTGCACTGAAATACTGCTGGGAGTGATCTTATATACTGGTCGTGCAGGCAGGTTCCTATTGGTTGCTATGGAGGTTGCTAACCTCTGACAACTGTGGTAGGAGAACTCTGATTGTCTCTGATGCAAAAGAAGGGCGGAGAAAGTATTCGGGAATATTCGTAAAAGGATCGCCTCAGCTACTCGGCCCAGGGTCTCTAATCATACCAGCAATGCTTTTAGACGTCGATGGAGATCACTAGGATGTGATCTGTTTTAAAAATAAATTTGAAAAAATACGAATATTCGTAATAGCAAATTTTGACCGCGATATTCGAGTTATTCGCGAATACTCGAATATGCAATATTCGTAACGAATATTCGCAATACGAATATTCTTGAGCAACACTACCAAAGACTACGGGACCATTCAAAGGTCCCAAAGACTATGAGACCATTCATAGGTCCTAAAGACTACGAGACCATTCACAGGTCCTAAAGACTACGAGACCATTCACAGGTCCCAAAGATTACGGGACCATTCACAGGTCCAAAAGATTACAAGACCATTCATGAATCCCAAAGACTACGGGACCATTCACAGGTCCCAAAGACTATGGTACCATTCACAGCCTCCTGTAGTACAACAGCTACAACTCCATTTGGACCCACTACAATCGGGTTTATGCCCAGGCCACGGGACAGAAACGGCACTTCTCAAAATATGGGATGACGCCCTCGAAGTAGCAGATGACGGAGAATCGTGTCTCCTGGTGCTGCTGGACCTCAGTGCAGCTTTCGACACAGTAGACCACAAAATTCTGCTCACTCGTCTCACAGAAGTAGCTGGAGTCACAGACTCAGATCTACCCTGGTTCACATAATTCCTAGAGAATCGATCCCAGATAGTGAAACTAGGAGCCTTCATATCGGAAGTGCCTACCGTCACATGCAGAGTCCCTCAAGGATCCCCCCCTGTCGTCTGTGCTCTTCAACATCTACCCACTAGCCCACTCCTCAAAATCATCAGCAAACAGGACCTGCTTTACCACTCCTACGCTGATGACACTCAACTTTATTTTCGCATCACTAACAAAAAAGACCAATATCACAGACTAGAAAAATGCCTCACATTGATAGATAATTGGATGACAGAGAGCTCCCTCAAACTCAATGGATCCAAAACAGAACTTCTCTTTCTACACGCAAACCGAAAGACAAATTCTAGGATGACTTTGACACCACCCACCATTCTTGGACAAACCATCACCCCAAGCACCAAAGTCAAAAGCCTCGGAATCATCTTTGACTCAGACATAACTATGGATGCACAAATAGGATCAGTAGTCAGCGGATCGTACTATCTTCTCCGCTTGCTGCGTAGACTCATTCCATTCATCCCGGAAGAAGACACAGCAGTAGTGGTTGGAACAATCATCAATTCCCGACTCGACTACACAAACTCCCTCTACCTAGGACTACCCAAATACCAGATTTCTCGTTTACAAGTCGTCCAGAAAGACTGATAACAGGAAAAAAAACATGGGAATCAATCACCACGGCCTTGAGGACTCTACATTGGCTATCCGTAAAGAATCGGTTTAAATTCAAGACCCTCTGCCTCACCCACAATTGCACACAAATAAACGCGCCTCAATATTTATGCAAGAAAATAAAACACTACACCCCTACTCAGGCCCTCCGATCAACTAACCAAAAACTCCTCCACATCCCCAAGTCACGCTACAAATCTAAAGGAGAACGAAGATTCGTAGTCCAAGGACCATGGCTATGGAAAGCTCTACCAATGAACATCCGCATGGAAGAAAACAATCGGGCCTTCAGGAAAAAACTTAAAGCGGAGGTTCACCCTTAGAGAGCACTTTTTAGCCTTAGATTCCTGCTCGTTTTGTCTAGGGGAATCGGCTAGTTGTTTTAAAATATGATCCGTACTTACCGTTTACGAGATGCATCCTCTCCGTCGCTTCCGGGTATGGGCTGCGGGAATGGGCGTTCCTTCTTGATTGACAGTCTTCCGAGAGGCTTCCGACGGTCGCATCCATCGCGTCACGATTTTCCGAAAGAAGCCGAACGTCGGTGCGCATGCGCAGCATAGAGCCGCACCGACGTTCGGCTTCTTTCGGCTACGAGTGACGCGATGGATGCGACCGTCGGAAGCCTCTCGGAAGACTGTCAATCAAGAAGGAACGCCCGCTCCCGAAGACCCATACCCGGAAGCGACAGAGAAGATGCATCTCGAAAACGGGTAAGTACTGCTCATATTTTAAAGCAAATAGCCGATTCTCCTAGACCAAACGAGCAGGAATCTAAGGGAAAAGAGGAAAAATTAAATAAATGGGTGAACTCCCGCTTTAAGACTTAAGATCTCTTCTGAAGGACCTTGGATGAAAAAAAACGTCTTGAGGCGAATCAGTTTGCATTTGTTAGCGCTATATAAGTTATTGGCTCAATCATTCACTCAATGCAATGCAGTGGTGTGCACAGAGCACATAAGGAGGACAGGGTATTTTGTACTGGAACAGCCACCCAATGTTGTCCCACCGCTTGTAGTGTGTGTGAGTGTATCCTAAATATCCTTAAAAATATATATAAAACATTTTTTATGGTTAGTCATATGCCACGTAGACACACGACTGTTTTTCGGGTTCTAAAAAATTAAGTTTTTTTTTAATGTCATTAAAAACGATCATGTGTGGGCTTCAGAGCATTTTTCACGATCTAAAAAATGGCCATTAAAAATTTCAAACATGCTCTAATTTTTCACTACGTTTTTAACGTTGTCGTTTTTAAGGTTGTAAAACATCATTTTTTAGAACCCGAAAAACGGTCGTGTGTACGCGGCATCAGAGTTATTGTTAAATTAGGTGATGTGTGATAATACATCTAAATTCAGCCTGGGCATCTAGGAATCAATGACCTCTTACATTTTGTAATCATCATAGACTGAACTTTTTTTATTTCGTTTTTATATTATTTATTTTAAGGATATAAGGTCCCAAATACTGCTGATAATTTTATTTTTGAATATTATAAATCAGAAACAAATGCACATCATAAATAAAGAATGATGCTATAAAGATCGGATATCATTTTTTTAGCTTTGCACTGTCGATGTTCTTAAACAAGACTATCTCACCTCAAGGACCGGGGGGAGCGATCACTTCTATTATTCAGTGAAACAAATCGGATAAGACATGATGCAGGATAAACATTTCCCAGGACATCAGTCATAAGGGAAAATATCATTTGTTGTGCTAGCCGGGTGATGGAACAAATGGGATTTCCAGGATCTTAATTATAACAGGAAAAAATGTCAAACTGCTCAAAAAATAAATGATTGTGCATGTGACCCAATATTTCATTTCAATTATTGTCAGCCATGGTAATGAGCAGTATGGAATTTTTACCGTTATTATTTGTTTACTGCTTTGCTTTTTTTATTGTTATTATTATTGTTGTTTCTGTAATTTTATCATTATACTGTTGGTATTATCACTTTTATTATGTACTGTATGTGTTTTGCACAAATGTTAATGATGAATTCTATGCAGGGCCGGATTAACATAGGGGCTGATGGAGCTGCAGCTCCAGGCCCCTTTCTCAAGATTGGCCCGTTTGCCACAAAAAAAAAAAAAAAAATTCAGAAAAAAAAAAGATCGACTGTAGTTTGAAGAACAGAGGTTACAGAAACCCCACATTTGGGGCTGGGCTGACTGGTAGTACAGAGAGATCGCTGTTCCTAATCACTAGGAAGAGACAATCACTCTGAACTCCCCTGTCAGAACGGGGATGTTCGTTTACATTGACAGATCCCCGTTCTGGCTCTCTGTGGTGCGATCGTGTGTGGCCGGCGAACATTGCGGCTGCCAACCACGCGCATCGGCTCCCCTGCCGTGCTACGGGCAGGCGCCAGCTGTACTTGTTAAAGGGACCGCCGTACAGATAAGGCCGATTCATGGGATCGAGGTTGGTTGGCGGGTGGTCGGCAAGTGGTTTAATTATTTAATATATAATTTCAGGTATTACATTAATTGCATTTAAAATATATTTTTGACGTATTAATATATGCAGAGCTTCATTAATGTATGTCTTCTTTATCTGCCTGGAGTTTGGCTTTAATGCATACACATAGTGACGGCCCGTCTGGCACCTTCACAAGATATAGCATCCTCCACTCTGGAACCAGGAACCAGCTATTATAGCTGAGCATTGCACCCAGGAACTAGATGACACTAGCTTGGGTCACGGTGCAAACTGGCACTGCCTTTATTATAAGTTCACACAGAATATATACCACACCAAATCAGGTAAGAGCTTGATCATATTATCCTAAACAATGCAAACTGTAAACAGTAATATCATCAGTACATCTGATGACCAGCTAACAGGGATCTAATTAAAGAATAAGTTAGGAAGCTAATTAACAACTAGTCATCTAGGCAAGCCTAGGGGATTTAGGTCAGTGCCCACCCCAACAGTCTGGCACCAGTTCCCCAGAAAGTAGACCCAGGACAGTCCAAATCTCATTAACCAGCTTTTACTTGTGTAATCTGTCCACTAGACAAGTCATCATAAGACAAAACTTATACAATGTTCCAGCAGTCTGAAAAAAGTGGAATCGATTTATCTTCATAGATTTCTTGAGGGAAATTGTTGATAAATATTTCTGCCACGAGTGGAGGGGCTTCTCCGACCCACTCTGCAGGAGGACCACCATAATTCCTCTGACCATTCACCTGTACAAGATTAATATTACACCTTTCCATCCATTTCAGAAGGGAAGTTTTATTGTCTGAGAATTAATCCAAGACTCACTCTCAGCCAGGGGTGGACTGACAACTCATGGGGCCCCCAGGCAATAGAAGATTATGGGGCCCCTGGGCTTACAGATGGCTACCAAGCAAGGAGGCAGTGCAGAGGCGGGGCATGTAAAATCTCGGGATTTTCACATCAAAAGCATGTCGGTTTCGGACATATCAGGGACAGATGTAAAAAATAACATAGATTTTTACATACTGTCCCTGGTTTTACTGAGCCTGGCAACCCTGATGGGGCCCCTTAGTGGCATGGGGCCCTCGGGCAGTGCCCAACAGTCTCAATGGTCAGTCCGCCCCTGCTCTCAGCAGACTTTTTTTCAACCTGACCAAGTGGGGTTGATTTACAAAAGGCAAATAGACTGTGCACTTTGCAAGGGCATTTGCTCCAGAACGAGCAAATGCCCTTGGGATTGTGCGGGCTCCAGGGGCTCTGGAGCCCGCACACAACCGTTTTTCTCGCCATGGAAAACGGTCGTGTGTACGCGGCATTAGAAATGATTTAGCCTGACTTTGATTTTTGCTCTGTGGATTTGCAGTGTGCTCAGGTCATGTAAAGCTACATTATTACATTGCATAGGAAGGAAAAGAAATGTTTTGTAACACATTTTGGAACCCCACTTAGAGGCTTGTTAACAGCCCACCAGATGCTTTGTGAAGGTGACACTTCTACCTGGGAATGAGGATTTATCAACACCGAGAGAGATCATGAGCTAGACGTTTCTCTGCAACCTGCTGTTTGATAATTACACCTTAGAGATAAGATATTTTTAAAAATGTAAGGTAAGCCACCCCACTGGAGTTTTTTGACACAGAAACATCATACGAAAGACAGAAAAAAAAATTGCTTTTAAAGGAAACATGGAAAGAAATACAGAGACTTAAACGAGCGTCGCTCCAATCATCAGATGCTATTGCTGAAAATATTCCACTTTTAAAAGGGCACTGGAATGGGTAGGATCATCCAGAAAACTTTGTAATCAAATAATGAATGATTGCTGCACACAGATCAGCTCCGGGTGTCTAGAGAGTAAAAACGACCTCAGGTATTGTAGGAACCAGGTATTGTAGGAACCAGGTATTGTAGGAACCAGGTATTGTATGAACCAGGAATTGTAGGAACCAGGTATTGTATGAACCAGGTATTGTAGGAACCAGGTATTGTAGGAACCAGGTATTGTAGGAACCAGGTATTGTAGGAACCAGGTATTGTATGAACCAGGAATTGTAGGAACCAGGTATTGTAGGAACCAGGTATTGTATGAACCAGGAATTGTAGGAACCAGGTATTGTAGGAACCAGGTATTGTATGAACCAGGAATTGTAGGAACCAGGAATTGTAGGAACCAGGTATTGTAGGAATTAGGTATTGTAGGAACCAGGAATTGTGGGAACCAGGAATTGTATGAACCAGGAATTGTAGGAACCAGGTATTTTAGGAACCAGGAATTGTATGAACCAGGTATTGTATGAACCAGATATTGTAGGAACCAGGAATTGTAGGAACCAGGAATTGTATGAACCAGGAATTGTAGGAACCAGGAATTGTAGGAACCAGGAATTGTATGAACCAGGAATTGTAGGAACCAGGAATTGTAGGAACCAGGTATTGTAGGAATTAGGTATTGTAGGAACCAGGAATTGTGGGAACCAGGAATTGTATGAACCAGGAATTGTAGGAACCAGGTATTTTAGGAACCAGGAATTGTATGAACCAGGAATTGTATGAACCAGGTATTGTATGAACCAGATATTGTAGGAACCAGGAATTGTAGGAACCAGGAATTGTATGAACCAGGAATTGTAGGAACCAGGAATTGTAGGAACCAGGAATTGTATGAACCAGGTATTGTAGGAACCAGGTATTGTAGGAACCAGGTATTGTAGGAACCAGGTATTGTAGGAACCAGGTATTGTATGAACCAGGAATTGTAGGAACCAGGAATTGTAGGAACCAGGAATTGTAGGAACCAGGTATTGTAGGAACCAGGAATTGTAGGAACCAGGAATTGTAGGAACCAGGAATTGTAGGAACCAGGTATTGTAGGAACCAGGTATTGTATGAACCAGGAATTGTATGAACCAGGAATTGTAGGAACCAGGAATTGTAGGAACCAGGTATTGTATGAACCAGGTATTGTAGGAACCAGGAATTGTAGGAACCAGGTATTGTATGAACCAGGAATTGTAGGAACCAGGTATTGTAGGAATTAGGTATTGTAGGAACCAGGAATTGTGGGAACCAGGAATTGTATGAACCAGGAATTGTAGGAACCAGGTATTTTAGGAACCAGGAATTGTATGAACCAGGTATTGTATGAACCAGATATTGTAGGAACCAGGAATTGTAGGAACCAGGAATTGTAGGAACCAGGAATTGTAGGAACCAGGAATTGTAGGAACCAGGAATTGTAGGAACCAGGAATTGTAGGAACCAGGTATTGTAGGAATTAGGTATTGTAGGAACCAGGAATTGTGGGAACCAGGAATTGTATGAACCAGGAATTGTAGGAACCAGGTATTTTAGGAACCAGGAATTGTATGAACCAGGAATTGTATGAACCAGGTATTGTATGAACCAGATATTGTAGGAACCAGGAATTGTAGGAACCAGGAATTGTATGAACCAGGAATTGTAGGAACCAGGAATTGTAGGAACCAGGAATTGTATGAACCAGGTATTGTAGGAACCAGGTATTGTAGGAACCAGGAATTGTAGGAACCAGGAATTGTAGGAACCAGGAATTGTAGGAACCAGGAATTGTAGGAACCAGGAATTGTATGAACCAGGAATTGTAGGAACCAGGTATTGTAGGAACCAGGTATTGTATGAACCAGGAATTGTAGGAACCAGGAATTGTAGGAACCAGGTATTGTATGAACCAGGAATTGTAGGAACCAGGAATTGTAGGAACCAGGAATTGTAGGAACCAGGAATTGTAGGAACCAGGTATTGTATGAACCAGGTATTGTAGGAACCAGGAATTGTAGGAACCAGGTATTGTATGAACCAGGAATTGTAGGAACCAGGTATTGTAGGAATTAGGTATTGTAGGAACCAGGAATTGTGGGAACCAGGAATTGTATGAACCAGGAATTGTAAGAACCAGGTATTTTAGGAACCAGGAATTGTATGAACCAGGAATTGTATGAACCAGGTATTGTATGAACCAGATATTGTAGGAACCAGGAATTGTAGGAACCAGGAATTGTATGAACCAGGAATTGTAGGAACCAGGAATTGTAGGAACCAGGAATTGTATGAACCAGGAATTGTAGGAACCAGGAATTGTAGGAACCAGGTATTGTAGGAATTAGGTATTGTAGGAACCAGGAATTGTGGGAACCAGGAATTGTATGAACCAGGAATTGTAGGAACCAGGTATTTTAGGAACCAGGAATTGTATGAACCAGGAATTGTATGAACCAGGTATTGTATGAACAAGATATTGTAGGAACCAGGTATTGTATGAACCAGGAATTGTAGGAACCAGGTATTGTAGGAACCAGGTATTGTAGGAACCTGGAATTGTAGGAACCATGTATTGTAGGAACCAGGAATTGTAGGAACCAGGTATTGTAGGAACCAGGTATTGTAGGAACCAGGTATTGTAGGAACCAGAAAATGTAGGAACCAGGTATTGTAGGAACCAGGTATTGTAGGAACCAGGTATTGTAGGAACCAGGTATTGTAGGAACCAGGAATTGTAGGAACCAGGTATTGTAGGAACCAGGTATTGTAGGAACCTGGAATTGTAGGAACCAGGTATTGTAGGAACCAGGAATTGTAGGAACCAGGTATTGTAGGAACCAGAAAATGTAGGAACCAGGAATTGTAGGAACCTGGAATTGTAGGAACCTGGTATTGTAGAAACCAGGTATTGTAGGAACCAGCAATTGTAGGAACCAGGTATTGTATGAGTGGAACCTGTCCTGTTAAAGCGCTGTATGGTCTTGGCCACCGAGCTGCAGCTCAGTTTCAGGGTCTTGGCAATCTTCTTATAGCCTAGGCCATCTTTATGTAGAGCAACAATTATTTTTTTCTGATCCTCAGAGATTTCTTTGCCATGAGGTGCCATGTTCAACTTCCAGTGACCAGTATGAGAGAGTGAGTTTCCAAAATGGGCATTAAAAATTTAGAACCTGCTCTATTTTTTCTTGTCGTTCTTCACGTCGTAGTTTTTTTCGTCGTGAAAAACGGTCGTGTGTACGCTTAAACGGGGGGGGGGGGGGGAACGTGCATGCTCAGAAGCAAGTTATGAGACGGGAAATGACCAGCTGCTTTGGGAAAAGTGCAGGGCCCCCGTGCTTCACTGTGGCGGCGTATCGATGGAGTGATCCCTTTTATAGGGAGACTCGATCGATGATGTCAGTCCTACAACCACACCCCCCTACAGTTGTAAACACACACTAGGTGAACCCTAACTCCTACAGCGACCCCTGTGGTTAACTCCCAAACTGCAACTGTCATTTTCACAATAAACAATGCAATTTAAATAAATTTTTTGCTGTGAAAATGACAATGGTCCCAAAAATGTGTCAAAATTGTCCGGAGTGTCCGCCATAATGTCACAGTCACGAAAAAAATCGCTGATCACCGCCAATAGTAAAAAAGTAATAATTAATACAAATGCAAAAAAACTATCCCCTATTTTGTAAACGCTATAAATTTTGCGCAAACCAATCGATAAACACTTATTGCGATTTTTTTTTACCAAAAATAGGTAGAAGAATACGTATCGGCCTAAACTGAGGAAAAAAAATGTTTTTATATATGTTTTTGGGGGATATTTATTATAGCAAAAAGTAAAAAATATTGCATTTTTTTCAAAACTGTCGCTCTATTTTTGTTTATAGCGCAAAAAATAAAAACCGCAGAGGTGATCAAATACCACCAAAAGAAAGCTCTATTTGTGGGGAAAAAAGGACGCCAATTTTGTTTGGGAGCCACGTCGCACGACCGCGCAATTGTCTGTTAAAGCGACGCAGTGCCGAATTGTAAAAACACCTTTGGGCATTAAGCAGCATATTGGTCCGGGGCTTAAGTGGTTAAGCTAGTGCATTGTTGGTTCACTTACCTTTTCCTTCCATTTCCCTTCTAAATGTTTTTTTTCTTTATCTGAATTTCTCACTTCCTGTTCCTCCTCAGTAAGCTTGCCCCCATCATCCGAGCCGTTCTGGCTGGGGGGTTAGTCAGCGTGCTCTCTCCCTCCCTTGGGACTATATCCCTGCGGGGAGATGCTGTGAACGTTCACATTGTCTCCCCGGAGGGATGTAGTGCCATTTTTTTTTTCTTGGGAGGGTGCATGTGATCAGCACAGGGCCAATCAGCACTGTCCAGACAGAGGGTCAGGGGTCCTGCAGCCTCATAGGACAGTCAAAGTAGAATGAAAACTCCTCCGACAGCGTTTCGTAATACGAGCATTTTTTTTTAAATCCCGACTTGGTTTGCGAGTGTTGTCTCGATTCAAGCCTCTGCGATGTGCAGTACCGCATTTGGCCAGAGGTGCGGGGGCGCTGGAGCCAATCAGAGCCGTTCGGATATACTCGGAAATACTTAAAAATACTCAGGGCCAGATTCAGAAAGAATTCAGGAAAAATCCACGCCGGCGTATCTGTTGATACGGCGCGTAAATTCAAATCTGCGCCGGCGTATCATCTTTCTGTATTCAGAAAGCAAGATACGCCGAAATTAGGCTAAGATCCGACTGGCGTAAGTCTCTTACGCCGTCGTATTTTAGGGTGCATATTTAGGCTGGCCGCTAGGTGGCGCTGCCGTCGAATTCAGCGTAGAATATGCAAATGAGCTGGATACGCCTATTCAGAAACGTACGTGCGCCCGGCGCATTTTTTTACGTCGTTTACGTTAGGCTTTTTCTGGCGTATAGTTTCCCCTGCTATATAAGGCGTACTCAATGTTAAGTATGGATGTCGTTCCCACGTCGAATTTTGAAAATTTTACGTCGTTTGCGTAAGTCGTTCGCGAATAAGGCTGTACGTAAGTTACGTTCACGTCTAAAGCATTGACGATTCGCGGCGTAATTTCGAGCATGCCCACTGGGATTCTTTCAAAAAAGACGTCGAATACGTGGGGTCACAATTCATTTAAATAAAACACGCCCACATCATCCACATTTGAATTAGGCGGGCTTACGCCGGACCACATACGTTACGCCGCCGTAACTTAGGGCGTAAGTTCTTTCAGAATATGGAGCTTGCTCCCTAATTTACGGCGGCGTAACGTATCTGAGATACGTTACGCCCGCGGATAGATACACAATTGTATCTGAATCCCGGCCACTCAGTTTGCAAGCTTTTCCAGGGTTTTCCGAGTTCAGCCAAGCTGTCTCTCAGTTGTTCAGAGGCTCTCTGGTGCCCCCCTCCCCCACATCTGGCCACATGCGGTATTGCATGCCATAGAAGTCAATGCGGAACAAATAATTTTCCCCTCCTCTCTCTGGGCCAGATTCACAAAGGAGATACGACGGAGTATCTCAGATACTCCGTCGTATCTCTCAGAGTATCTATGCGACTGATTCATAGAATCAGTTACGCATAGATAGCCAGAAGATCCGACAGGTGTAATGGACTTACACTGTCGGATCTTAGGATGCAATACCGCGGCCGCCGCTGGGGGGAGTTTGCGTCGTAAACCAGCGTCGGGTATGCAAATTAGGAGTTACAGCGATCCACGAAGATTTTTCCCGTTGTTACGTCGTCGCAAGTGTTAGATTTCCGTCGCAAAGATAGGGCACCTTTAATATGGTGGAAAAGTACTCCACCATGTTAAAGTATGCCCGTCTTTCCCGCGTCGCTTTTGAATTTTTTTTTAAAATTTTCTTTTTCCCGGCGTAAGTCATTTGATCACGTCGCGATTCACAAAACGTCGGCGCGTCGTAATTTCACGCAAAGCACGTCGGGAAATTTGCGACGGGAGCATGCGCAGTACGTCCGGCGCGGGAGCGCGCCTAATTTAAATGGTACCCGCCCCATTTGAATTGGGCCGCCTTGCGCCGGACGTGTTTACGATACACCGCCGCACATTTCCAGGTAAGTGCTTTGTGGATCGGGCACTAAATCGGAAAACTTGCGGCGGTGTAACGTAAGCGGGTTACGTTACGCTGCGCCCAAGCTACGTGAATCTGCCCCTTTATTCCTTGGGTAAAATTTCACCTTGTTATAAAAAGGAGAAAAATATTAACATAATAATATTGCGACGATTAAAACATTGAACCACAATAAAGGAACACATAGCTTTTTTTTTTTATATTTTATATATATATATATATATATATATATATATATATATATATATATATATATATATATATATATAGGAAAAATGTAATGGGAAAATCTGCTAAACTGATATTTCAGTCCTAATTGTTTTTGGTGTAAAAAACCTAAAAAAATAAAAAAACATTTGAAGAACGCTGTATGATGTGAACATTTTTTCCGGCATGTGCACATTGGTTTAATAAGCCTCTCGTAGCGTATGTTCACCTTTCCCATTAAAGGAGATTCTGGGCAAGCTGGAATAAAGCAGACTTCTCCAGCATCTGCTGCAGTGGATTGAAGGCTTTCACCGCAGGTCATGGGGACGGAGGCCTCCAGGTTTTATCAGCGGATGATGGGATGAGACCAGACTCTTGGCTCTGTTAGGGTCGGCTTCAAACCACAAACCCGCGGCTAACAGGAACCTGCCGCTTACTAATTAATGCTGAAATCCAGGTAAATAGGTAAATACAGCACTGAAATGTATGGGCCAGATTCACAGTCGAGATACGACGGAGAATCTCAGATACTCCGTCGTATCTCTCAGAGTATCTATGCGACGGATTCATAGAATCAGTTACGCATAGATAGCCCTTAGATCCGACCGGTGTAATTGTTTTACACTGTCGGATCTTAGGATGCAATACCGCGGCCGCCGCTGGGGGGAGTTTGCGTCGTAAACCAGCGTCGGGTATGCAAATTAGGAGTTATGGCGATCCACGACGGATTTTCGCGTTCGCTACGTCGCTGCTAGTCTAGTTTCCCGTCGCAAAGTTAGTCGTCGTTTTAGGTGCCCTAACTTTAGACAGCACACGTATGTGCTGTTTAAAGTATGGCCGTCGTTCCCGCGTCGAAATTTAAAAATTCACGTCGTTTGCGTAAGACGTCCGGGAATACGGAAGTACGCTACGCACGTCGCCGTTCGAAAAAATTACGTCTTTTCGAGCAAAGCACGGCGGGAATTTCGAAACGGAGCATGCGCAGTAGGTCCGGCGCGGGAGCGTGCCTAATTTAAATGGCACACGCCCATTTAAATTACGCGGGCTTACGCCGGAGGCCGCCAGAGTAGGTTTTCATTGCAAGTGCTTTGTGAATCAGGCACTTGCGATGAAAACTTGCGGCGGTGTAACGTACCTACGATACGTTACGCCGCCGCACTTCTACGTGAATCTGGCCCTATATGAGGGCCAGATCACACATATGAGCTGCGGTAACACTCAGTAAAACCTTGTAGTACCAAAACACATACTGATGCCGCGTACACACGACCGGTTATCACGACGAGAAAACTGCCATTTTTTATATTGGTCGTGAAAACTGGTCGGGGGTATGCAGTTTTCTTGACGAAAAAAAAACGTCCCGCAAAAAAATTTAAACCAGCTCTCTTTTTTCTCGTCGTGTTTCCCGTCAATTTTTCTCTCGTCACGAAAAACGGTTGTGTGTATGCTATTTCCGAGGGGAAAGAAAAACGTGCATGCTCAGAATCAAGTATGCAGCCCGAAAGCAGCCCAAAGGGTGGCGCCATTTGAAAGGAACTTTCCCTTTATAGTCCAGTGGTACGTGATGTACATCACCGCGCTTTTGTCGGATGTTTTTTTGCATGAACGTGTGTATGCAAGTCAGGCTGGAGAGGAATCACGTCGGGAAAAATTACGTTTTTTTTTCCTGACGAGAAAAATGGTCGTGTGTACGAGGCATAACACACAGAATAGATAGGAAGACGAGCTCTTTTCTGGCACTTTTTGTTTACAAATAAAAATCTGTATTTTTTGCTTGAAAATTACTTAGAACCCCCAAACATATATATATATATATATATATATATATATATATATATATATATATATATATATATGTATTTTATATATTTTTGGGGGATATTTATTATAGCAAAAAGTAAAAAATATTGCATTTTTTTCAAAATTGTGGCTCTATTTTTGTTTATAGCGCAAAAAATTAAAACCGCAGAGGTGATCAAATACCACCAAAAGAAAGCTCTATTTGTGGGAAAAAAAAGGACACCAATTTTGTTTAGGAGCCACGTCGCACAACCGCGCAATTGTCAGTTAAAGCGACGCAGTGCCGATTCACAAAAAGGGGCCTGGTCTTTTACCTGCATTTTGGTCAGGGTCTTAAGTGGTTAATGGTCTAGAAAAAACTAAGTTTTTTTCAACCCGATCGTTAAAACTGACTTGCCTACACACGATCGTGAAAAAAAAATGCTCTAGCAAAGCGCGGTGACGTACAACACGTACGACGGCACTATAAAGGGGAAGTTCCATTCGGATGACGCCACCCTTGGGGCTGCTTTAGCTGATTCCGTGTTAGTAAAAGACAATTTGCACTTTTCAGTCTGTTACAGCGCGATGAATGTGCTTATTCCATTACGAACGGTAGTTTTACCAGAACGAGCGCTCCCATCTCATAACTTGCTTCTGAGCATGAGCGTTTTTTTTCAAAAATTAGAGCATGTTCTAAATTTTTAATGGCCATTTTATAGATCGTGAAAAATGCTCTGGAGCCCACACACGGTCGTTTTTAATGACATTAAAAAGAAACGTCATTTTTTAGAACCCGAAAAACGGTCGTGTGTACGCGGCATTAGCTTTGAAAATGGATAGAACTGAATTTCAAGTTTTGGCTTCCCATGACTTCAAACGGACATTGCAATTCCAGAACTTTTGGATCAGTTCTAAAAACATCGGGCCAGATTCTCAAAGGACTTACGACGACGTATCTCCACGTACGCCGTCGTAAGTCCGAATTTGACCCGTCTTATCTATGCGCCTGATTCTTAGAATCAGTTACGCATAAATTTGGCCAAGATACGAGCGGCGTAAGTCTCCTACGCCGTCGTATCTTGGATGCATATTTACGCTGGCCGCAAGGGGCGCTTCCGTAGATTTACGCATCGAATATGTAAATTAGGTAGATACGCCGATTCACGAACGTACTTGCGCCCGCTACGCCGTTTACGTTAGGCTTACGTCCGGCGTAAAGTTACCCCTGCTATATGAGGCGCAGCCAATGCAAAGTATGAGCGTCGGAACAAGCGTATCTTTTTACGTCGTTTACGTAAGTCGTACGTGAATGGGGATGTGCGTAGGTTACGTTCACATCACAGGCATTGAGCCGGCGTATCTTAGGGAGTAAATTCGACGTGATACTGAGCATGCGCGCGCATGCGCCGTACCTCTTCCACATTTGAATTACGCGGGCTTACGCCGGCCGATTTACGCCGGCCGATTTACGCTACGCCGCCGCAACTTACGGAGCAAGTGCTTTGTGAATACTGCACTTGCCTGTCTAAGTTGCGGAGGCGTAGCGTAAATAGGATACGCTACGCCCGCACAAAGATACGCTCTCCTACGTGAATCTGTCCCATCCTGCGTATCGAACCCAGGACCATTTGGAGCACCCCTACATGCAACCACACATATCAGTTTTGGATGGAGCTGAACCTCTGTCTCCTGACCTCAGCTAATAGCATATGGCTCTCTGCCAGCAATGGAGCAGATAACTCTCCTATTAGAGCTGAAATTCCTGAGATTGTATTTTGGTGTAGTGCTGCTCGGCACAGCGGGGTATTATTACTGCGCGGAGCCCCGCAGAGCCAAGAACCTCGCCACTTATTCATTTAACCACTTTGTTTTTAGAATAGAAAAGCAGACAGTTTAGTCAAAGTGTACCGTGTGTGATCTGAGCCGGGGGTCTGCATGGCACATGCCCAGAACTACTGTAGACTGGAGGAAAGGCACATACATTCTGTATATGAGACACCGGAGAACTTACAGTAGCATTTTAATTCTGGCCAAAAACACATATTTCAAGTAGATGTGGGTTCCATCACCAAAATCTGATTTCAATGCTTCAAAATCTCAGGCTTTCATGCAAATAATGCCGATGATCCTGCCATCAGGGTCGGCGCAACTCCTAGGCAAACTAGGCAGCCGCCTTGGGTGCACTGCTGCCTAGGACGCCCAGCCACTGGTGTTCCTACTCTCTTCTCTCTGCAGCAAGCAACTAAGGCCCGGATTTACGTACAGCGGTGTATCCTATTTACGTTACGCCTCCGCAACTTAGACGGGCAAGTGCAGTATTCTCAAAGCACTTGCTCCGTAAGTTGCGGCGGCGTAGCGTAAAGATGCCGGCGTAAGCCCGCCTAATTCAAATGTGGAAGATGTGGGCGTGTGTTATGTAAATGTTATGTGACCCCACGTAAATAACGCTGATATCCCAGTGTGCATTGCTCCAAAGTACGCCGCAAGGACGTATTGGTTTTGACGTGAACGTAAATTCCGTCCAGCCCCATTCACGGACGCAGAGGCGTCCCTAGGCTTTGTGAGGCCTTAGGCAAAACTTGACATGGGGCCCCACTTACGCCCATGATGGGAAAAATAATTCAAGGACAAGAGCCCTTTTCCCCACAACCCTGGCCGGTGGTTGTGGGGGTCTGCGGCCAGGGGGCTTATCAGAATCTAAAAGCCCCCTTTAACAAGGTGGCCTCCAGATCCTGCTCTTTAATTACTAAGGGGCGGGGGCCACCCGGTCATGTCACCTGGTGAACCTGCCCCCTTGTGACATCATTGACTGAGGGCATGCTGGGTCATTGATGTCACAAGGGGTGGGGTCACCGATATTCGCTGGTTGTTAGGGATGTTGGCGGCTCCGATCCTGAGTCAGGGCTCTTAACACTGCCTGAGCACAGCAGCGTTAAGGTCCCCTGTCCCTTAAAACTGGGGTAATGCATTGGGTAAGTTAGGAGGCCGCGAGGCCCCTGTGAGTGCGAGGCCTTAGGCGACCGCCTAATTTGCCTAATTAAGGAGCCGCCTCCGCACGGACGACTTACGCAAAAGACGTAAAATTTTCAAAATTCGACACGGGAACGACGTCCATACTTAACATTGGTACGCCGCATGTACGCCTCATATAGCAGGGGTAACTTTACGCCGGGAAAAGCCTAACGTAAACGGCGTATCTGTACTGCGTCGGCCGGGCGTACGTTAGTGAATTTGCGTATCTAGCTGATTTTAATATTTCTAGGCATAAATCAGCGTACACGCCCCTAGCGGCCAGCGTAAATATTGCGTTTATGATCCAACAGTCGGATCTAATACAAATCTATGCATAACTGATTCTAAGAATCAGGCGCATAGATACGACGGCTCAGACTCAGAGATACGACGGCGTATCTCCTTTGAGAATCTGGGCCTAAGTCTCAGAATCAGCAGGCAGCTGCCGCTCTGTTCTCACACAGTGTAAGGCCTCGTACACACGAGGGGACATGTCCGCTCGGAGATTTCTGTCTGATGGTTGTACACACCATCAAACAGAAATCCGCGCGGACAGGATACGCGGCGACGTGCGCGACCCTGGAACGTCAATGCTTCCACGCATGCGTCGAATCACTTCGACGCATGCGAGGGCTTTCGGCCGAGCGGACATGTCCGGTGAGTCGTACAGTCGACCGAACATGTCCGACAGACAGGCTTCCAGCGCACATGTTTCTTAGCATGCTAAGAAACATTTGTCCGCTGGAAACCTGTCCTATCCCCCGGAAAATTGTCCGGTCGGCCGTACACACGACCGAACATGTCCGCGGAAACTGGTCCGCCGGACCAGTTTCAGCGGACATGTTCGGTCGTGTGTACGAGGCCTAAGAGGCACAGCGGCGGCGGGGGCCTGTGTCTGTGTCCCAACTCCCGAATTAATGGAAGCAAGCAAACATTCATTGATGGGCCCTGGTAGGCTGCATTGATGGGCACTTGTGAGGCTGCATTTGATGGGCGCTACATTAAAAAGGTGGGGTTTACATGAGATGGGCAAAGGGGGTGGAGTCAGGGGTGGAGTCAAGGGGGGGCAGCAAAATGAGGTTTCCCTAGGGTGTCAAAAATCCTTGCACCAGCTCTGCCTGCCATGAAGGTCCTTGTTCAGGGACTTCCTGAGATAGATATAGATAGATAGATAGATAGATAGATAGATAGATAGATAGATAGATAGATAGATAGATAGATAGATAGAGTTGTACTCATAAGTTTACATACCCTGGCCGAATTTAAGATTTCTTGACAATTTTTCAGAGAATATGAATGACACAAACACTGGGGCGACTCATCAGGCGACTCAGCCGCCTGACAAGTTTCGTCCCATTCTATTCAATAGAACCGTTCTAATAGGAGTGACGCAAGTCGCTCCGACTTAGAAAAAGGTTCTTGTACGACTTCGGAGGCGACTCGGGGCGACTTGCATTGACTTCTATGCAGAAGTCATTTTGCAAGTCGCCTCTGAAGTCTTCTTCAGGACGCCTTGCCGAGTCGCCACCGAAGTCGTGCCGCCCCAGTGTGAACCGGCTCTTAGCATTTGGCTAAAGCCATTTATTATCAATCAATTGTGTTTACACTTTTTAAATCATAATGGCAACAGAAAATGACCCTGATCAAATGTTTACACACCCCAGTTCTTAATACCGTGTATTGCCCCCTTTAACATCAATGACAGCTTGAAGTCTTTTATGGTATTTGTGGATGAGGCTCTTTATCTTCTCAGATGGTAAAGCTGCCCATTCCTCTTGGCAAAAATCCTCCAGTTCCTGTAAATTCTTGGGCTGTCTTGTATGAACGGCACGTTTGAGATCTCCCCAGAGCGGCTCAATGATATTGAGGTCAGGAGACTGAGATGGCCATTCCAGAACCTTCACTTTATTCTGCTGTAGCCAATGACAGGTCCACTTGGCCTTGTGTTTTGGATCATTGTCATGTTGGAATGTCCAAGTACATCCCATGCGCAGCTTCTCCATTAATGTATCTCCATTATCTTGCCATCAATTGTGACCAACTTTTGTGTGCCTTTGTAGCTCACACAGCCCCAAAACATCAGCGATCCACCTCCGTGTTTCACAGTAGGGATGGTGGACTGTTCATCATAGCAGGGCCATCTTAATCAGGGCCGTTTGAAGGAATTTGGGGGCCCCAAGCAAAATGGGGGCCCTCAAGCACCCCCCCTGCACAAAAAGCCTACGTTAGCGCTACACTAATTTTTTACTCCCATGTTCTTACTCCCCCCCCCTCCCTAGTCCCTATGTTTTTCTATTCTCACCTCCCCTTTTTCCCTGTAGGCTGTCGCTGTAGAGTGGCCGAGCTCCTCTTCCTCCTCTTAGTCCGGTGTTCTATCATTATGAGTCCCCAGTCCCCTATTAGATAGTGCCAGGGCCGGGCTGGGTACCACAGGAGATTCAGTTCCCCGTGTTCCCGGCCGGACTGAAAGGAAGTGAGCACTCAGTGTGCACTTCCTGTCAGTCCGGCCGTGAACAGGAAACTGAATCTCCTGTACCACATGTGGTACCCGGCCGCACTGACAGGACTCCAGAAGGAAGGAAGAGGAGCTTGGCCACACTACAGCCTGGGAAGGGGAAGTTGGGGGCCCCAGGCCAGCTCGGGGCCCCAATCAGTTGTTTGTTTTGCCTGTCCTGTAGCGACGGGCCTGATCTTAATGCACTGGGGCCCCCTACCAGCTTACCCCAATTTACACACCAAAGTATAAATAGTTATTAGAATTATGCATATATTTATTAGTACTTATTAGTACTTTCAATAAAACCGATTTTAAACAATAAAAAAAAATGCCATAAATCAAAGACTAGCAAATTTTCCACTTCTTGATTAGAGATTGAAAACTGCTGATTGGTATACTCAATTCCTTCAATATCTTTTTATATTACTTACTTTATACAGTTCAACTACCTTTTCCCGCAGATTCTTTGACACTTGCTTTGCTTTCCCCATGACTCGGAATCCAGAAACATCAGTGCAGCACTGGATGAAAGATGCAAGGGTCTGTCAGGAGTCCAGAAACTCATTGACCTTTTATACACACACACTGATTACAAGAAAACAGATCACAGGTGAGGATGGTTACCTTTAATAGCCATTCAAACACCTTTGTGTCAAGTTGTGTGCATGTTATCAGGCCAAAATCACCAGGGTATGTAAACTTTTGATTAGGGTCATTTGGGTAGTTTCTGTTGACAGTATAATACAAAAAGAGTAAACACAGTTGAATGATAATAAATGGCTTCAGCCAAACACTAACCATGAGTGATAGAAAAGTTTATATGTTATTCACTATGGGCACCTGGCTGTGACAGCTTGCGGCTTCAAAGCCGGTTGCCCAGAATGGTGGATGCAGTCTTCTGGGACCTGTCAGTGTCCCAAAAGACTGCAGGGGTGGAGAGAGGGAGGGGAACTTCTGTTTCAGAGCACAGCAGTCGGGAGAAAGTAGGAAGCAGGTGCCTGTCAAAATCGGGTACCTGTCACCCCCCCCCCCCCCACTCCCCTCAAAAGGGCCAATTGTTCAAGACGATCGGGGGAATGAGTCCTTAACCACTTAAGGACTCCTTCACGCCGATATACGTCGGTAGAATGGCACGGCTGGGCACAATCACGTACCTGTACGTGTCTCTTTAAGCCCAGCCATGGGGTCGCGAGCGCGCAGCCGGCGGGGCGCTCGCGACCCGGTCCTAAGCTCTGTGAACCGCGTTCGCGGGACTCGCGGACCCGATCGCCGCCAGTGTCCTGCGATCGGTCACCGAAGCTGAAGAATGGGGAGAGCTGTGTGTAAACACACCTTCCCTGTTCTTCACTGTGGCAGTGTCATTGATCGTCTGTTCCCTGATATAAGCGCCCAGAGGCGATTCAGTTCGCATGTGCCGCGCTATATAAGTTTTTCATTCATTCATTCATTCAGGGAAAGACGATCAATGATGTCACACGTCCAGCCCCGCCCCCCCTACAGTTAGAAACACATATGAGGTCACACTTAACCCCTACAGCGCCCCCTAGTGGTTAACTCCTAAACTGCAATTTTCATTTTCACAGTAAACGGTGCATTTTAATAGCACTTTTTGCTGTGAAAATGACAATGGTCCCAAAAATGTGTCAAAATTGATGTGTGAGCCATAATGTGGCAGTCATGAAAAAAATCGCTGATCGCCGCCATTAGTAGTAAAAAAATAATTATTAATAAAAATGCAATAAATCTGTCCCCCATTTTGTAAATGCTATAAATTTTGCGCAAAGCAATCGATAAACGCGTATTGCGTTTTTTTTACCAAAAATATGTAGAAGAATACGTATCGGCCTAAACTGAGGGAAAAAACGTTTTTTTATATATTTTTTGGGGGATATTTATTATAGCAAAAAGTAAAAAATATTGCATTTTTTTTCAAAATTTTCGCTCTATTTTTGTTTATAGCGCAAAAAATAAAAACCGCAGAGGTGATCAAATACCACCAAAAGAAAGCTCTATTTGTGGGAAAAAAAGGACGTAAATTTTGTCTCACAACGAAACGTACGTCGAGGCGGTACCCATCCACGCACGCAATTCGGCACTTCCTGTCCCGCTGGTTCTGGTTACAATCGAGGTGGAGCGCACGCCCGGATTAGGCGTTCAGCGTCCAGGACTCACGATCTTATTACTTACCCATGCGATCAAGCCTCAGTGCCGGGTTTGGGGCACATCCAACAGTAAGCGGCTATTTGGCTCCTCTATTATCTTTATCATTTTAATTAAACAAGTTACACTATGTTGGCGTCATTCTGTTTTTTCATGGTAATGCTGGAATCCACATGACTGCCAGACGTCTATGTGACAGGAGACATCCGATCACACAGGTTCACCTGTTAAAGCGTTAATGACTCCTTGTTTGGTATCAAACTAAGGAGCATTACCATCTGGTAAGGATCCATCTATAAATATTCACTTCGGGTGTATATCAGTATTACTGGTGAAGGTGGAACAACATTTGGTTTTTCTGAGCACATATCTGACTTCAATCAATCAAGTTTATCTATGGACTATGTTTAACCACTTACCCCCGGACCATATTGCTGCCCAAAGACCAGAGTACTTTTTGCGATTCGGGACTGCGTCGCTTTAACAGACAATTGCGCGGTCGTGCGACGTGGCTCCCAAACAAAATTGGCGTCCTTTTTTTCCCACAAATAGAGCTTTCTTTTGGTGGTATTTGATCACCTCTGCGTTTTTTATTTTTTGCGCTATAAACAAAAATAGAAGGACAATTTTGAAAAAAATTAATATTTTTTACTTTTTGCTGTAATAAATATCCCCCAAAAATATATATCGCGTGTGCCCGGCGGCGATCGCGCCCGCCGGGCACACGCACGGGAGTCGGGGGCGAGCGCGCGCGCCTCCGGCTGCGCGCGTGCGCCCCTAGTGGCGGCTAAAAGGCAGGACGTCATAATACGTGATCTCGCCTAGGAGAGCCACCTTGTGGACGTATTATGACGGTGCGGCGACGGCAAGTGGTTAAGGCATCACTCATGCACTGTTGCACTTTAACCATCATAAGGATTTGTGGTTCAGCACATACTACTGGTGCATAATCAGTAGGAGGACTGTCATCCTAGACTGCTTTGTGCTGAGCATTTGTATCACTATTTGATTTATTCTAGGTGTTGTTGAATTTATGCACTTTATTTAAAATATATGATAGCAGTACCTATTATATGTATTAGAGCAGTGGTCTCAAAGTACCGGCCCGCGGGCCATTTGCGGCCCGCGGACCAGTTATAAATGGCCCGCAGGCAGGGCGGAAGTGGGGGGAGCAAAGAGGTTAAAAAAAAATGTTGGTTTTTTTTGTGAGCTGGCGCCACCTGGTGGTGAGCCGCTGGTATTACAAGTTATTACCACCAGATGTGAGCTGGCGCCATCTGGTGGTGGCCGTTGGTATTACAAGTTAAGCATTACAAGTTAAACAGCAATTCTAATGTCGTTTTACACTATTTTCACTGCCATCTCCTTCCCTCTAATTAGAACCCCCAAACATTATATATATTTTTTATCCTAACACCCTAGAGAATAAAATGGCGATCGTTGCAATACTTTCTGTTACGCCGTATTTGCGCAGCGGTCTTACAAGCGCACTTTTTTGGGAAAAAATTACACTTTTTTTAATTAAAAAATAAGACAACAGTAAAGTTATCCCCATTTTTTTTTAATATTATGAAAGATAATGTTACGCCGAGTAAATTCATACCCAACATGTCACGCTTCAAAATTGCATCCGCTCGTGGAATGCCGACAAACTTTTTTACCCTTTAAAATCTTCATAAGCGACGTTTAAAAAAATCTACAGGTTGCATGTTTTAAGTTACAGAGGAGGTCTAGTGCTAGAATTATTGCTCTCACTCTACCAATCGCGGCGATACCTCACATGTGTGGTTTGAACACCGTTTACATATGCGGGCGCTGCTCGCGTATGTGTTCGCTTCTGCGCGCAAGCTCGACGGGGTGCGTTTTCTGGCTCCTAACTTTTTTAGCTGGCTCCTAGATTCCAAGCAAATTTGTCAAACCCTGACTTAGACTTACACCAGTGCTGGTGGTAATAATGCGCTCGCTGACACCAGTGCTGGGGGTTAATAATGTGTTCGCTGACACCAGTGCTGGGGGTTAATAATGTGTTCGCTGACACCAGTACTGTTGTTTTTGAAGTTTGAAAGTTTGCATGCGGCCCCCCATGGCATATGAAAACTTGTCTTGTGGCCCTCAGGTAATTTGAGTTTGAGACCCCTGTATTAGAGTATTCATTGTATAGCGCACCCATCCCCACCAATACCAACTCTACCATACAGGCCTGATTGGTGGAGTGCTGCAGAGATGGATGTTCTTCTGGAAGGTTCTCCTCTCTCCACAGAGAAATGCTGGATCTCTGTCAAGCCTCGTACACACGACAGAGGAACTCGACGGGCGAAACACATCGTTCTCCTCGTCAAGTTCCTTGTTAGGCTGTCGAGGAACTCGACAAGGCAAGTTTTTCCATTCCCGTCGAGGAAAAATAAGACATGCTCTCCTTTTGGCTCGACGGGATCCTCGACAGTTTCCTCGTCGAAAAATGTACACACGACCGGTTTCCTCGGCGAAAAAAAAATCCCAGCAAGTTTCTTGCTGGTTTTTGCCGAGAAACTTGGTCGTGTGTACGAGGCCTCAGAGTGACCATCGGGTTCTTCGTCACCTCCCTAGCTAAGGCCCTTCTCCCCGATCGCTCAGTTTTGCCAGGCGTCCCGCTCTAAGAGTCCTGGTGGTTCCAAACTTCTTCCATTTACGGATGATGGAGGCCACTGTGCTCATTGGGACCTTCAATGCTGCAGAAAGGCCCTTAGAGATAGATAGATAGTTAGATAGATAGATAGATAGATAGATAGATAGATAGATAGATAGATAGATAGACAGACAGACAGACAGACAGACAGACAGACAGATAGATAGATAGATAGACAGACAGACAGACAGACAGATAGATAGATAGATAGATAGATAGATAGACAGATAGACAGACAGACAGACAGACAGACAGACAGACAGATAGATAGATAGATAGATAGATAGATAGATAGATAGATAGACAGACAGACAGACAGACAGATAGATAGATAGATAGATAGATAGATAGATAGATAGATAGATAGATAGATAGATAGATAGATAGTAAATATATAGACAGATAGATAGTAAATAGATAGATAGATAGATAGATAGATAGATAGATAGATAGATAGATAGATAGTAAATATATAGACAGATAGATAGTAAATAGATAGATAGATAGATAGATAGATAGATAGATAGATAGATAGATAGATAGATAGATAGTAAATATATAGACAGATAGATAGTAAATAGATAGATAGATAGATAGATAGATAGATAGATAGATAGATAGATAGATAGATAGATAGATAGATAGATAGATATCATGCTATATAAGATGTAAAGTCAGTTATCGCTGTCATAAGCGTTTCCAATGTGACTTTTTCTGGCAGTGAAAATAATTCTTGTTTACGACGTTCCGCTTTCATTACAAGAACAGCCTTGCTCTGTCTCCCTCTCTGTTATCTTTTAGGTTGAATTGTGATGGATTGCAGGAGAACAGACTGAGGAAATATTATACCCTTTGCAAAAGATATTTCCAGCACAAAAAGCCAAGCCGTGCCCTTTTAGTGTACTATTCATCACCTCACCAACAAAAACTGAAGGAACATAAACTGCGGCATAACAAGTGCCATTACAAGTGTACCAGGCAGCCCCCCTGTAATATAAGACCCATGGGGGGGGGGGGGGGGTGATAGGAATACATTAGCAAAGATTAGTGGTTACAGTAGAACCTTGGATTATGAGCATAATCCGTTCCAGGAGAATGTTTGTACTCCAAAGCACTCGCATATCAAAGTCAATGGAAACAAAGATGATTTGTTCCACATTGACTTCTATGGCATGCAATACCATATGTGGTCAGAGGTGGGGCGCCGAAGAAACTAGGAAATACTTGGAGATCGTTCAGCTGCATTCAGAAACACTCCGGGAACTGAGTATTTCTGAGTGTCTCTGAGTATTTCTGAACAGCTCCAATCGGCTCCGGCGCCCCCGTACCCAAATGCGGTACAGCACACCGCAGAGGCTTGAATCCTGCTCGTTTTGCAAGACAACACTCGCAAACCGAGTCAGGATTTAAAAAAAAAAAATTGCTTGTATTGCGAAACGCTCGTTAACCGTGTTACTCGCAATTCGAGGCTCCACTGTATATGATTCACTTTATCTACATAGGAATTAAAGTCGGTTTAAACCCAAAACAAAACAGTTATTATAACGCAGCTTACTAATCATTAGTTATCTTTTTTTTAGGATTTTTTCCCTCTGATTTTACCTGGTGATCTGGTCAGTAGCACACCTCCTGTATTAGCGTGCCCCTTCCCTGGATGAAGGAGCAACAGAGACACCCTTGGACAGCAGCACTGTTATCCACTTACCGACCAGCCGCCATCATTATACTGCAGCAGGTCAGCTCGTTACCACAACTCGCTGTACCGGTACAGCGGTCCCTTTAACCACTTAAGGACCGGACCAATATGCTGCTAAATGACCCAAGGGATTTTTACAATTCGGCACTGCGTCACTTTAACAGACAATTGCGCGGTTGTGCGACGTGGCTCCCAAACAAAATCGGCGTCCTTTTTTTCCCACAAATAGAGCTTTCTTTTGGTGGTATTTGATCACCTCTGCGGTTTTTATTTTTTGCGCTATAAACAAAAATAGAGCGACAATTTTGAAAAAAATGCAATATTTTTTACTTTTTGCTATAATAAATATCCCCCAAAAACATATAAAAAAAATGTTTTCCTCAGTTTAGGCCGATACGTATTCTTCTACCTATTTTTGGTAAAAAAAAAATGCAATAAGCGTTTATCGATTGGTTTGCGCAAAATTTATAGCGTTTACAAAATAGGGGATAGTTTTTTTGTGTGTTTTTTTTACTACTAATGGCGGCGATCAGCGATTTTTTTCGTGACTGCGACATTATGGCGGACACTTCGGACAATTTTGACACATTTTTGGGACCATTGTCATTTTCACAGCAAAAAATGCATTTAAATTGCATTCTTTATTGTGAAAATGACAGTTGCAGTTTGGGAGTTAACCACAGGGGGGGCGCTGAAGGAGTTAGGCTTCACCTAGTGTGTGTTTACAACTGTAGGGGGGTGTGGCTGTAGGTGTGACGTCATCGATCGAGTCTCCCTATAAAAGGAATCACTCGATCGATGCAGCGCCATAGTGAAGCACGGGGAAGCCGTGTTTACATACGGCTCTCCCCGTTCTTCAGCTCCGGGGAGCGATCGCGACGGAGCGGCTATAAACGAATAGCCGCGCCGTCGTCCCGGATTGCTCCCCGCGGTAAATCCGACCGCCGCATGTAGCGGGGGGGGTCCCGATCGGACCCCCGACCCACGTCTAGGCAGGGACGTACAGGTACGCCAATGTGCCTGTCATGCCTTCATTCATAAGGCTCATCGTCTTCATAGTTTTGACTTTAGTTTGGATTAAATCAATGCTGCCATCTAGTGGACTTTCTGTTTAATTGCACCTGTTCTATGTTAATATAGTCAGCTAGAATAGTTCATTAATTTGGTCCATGCAAGCTTCCGTATTTCTATCCCATGAGGCTTTGCAGCACCTCCACAGCCTTCTTTTCCATTTTTCCTTCCAAGCAAGCACATGTCTGCTGAGTTCTTTCTCACGTCAGCCATATCGATGCATCTACGGTACGTGCAACTTTGTCTCTCTAGATAGATAGATAGGGAGGCTCTAATTGTATTATTGTTTATTAATTGTAATCTGTTTGTATCTATTACAGTTTTACTCTGTCTTGTGCTAATAAAAGTTCATAAGGATTCTGCGCCTACTGGAATGCATTAGTATGAGAAGAGTTATCAGTGTGCCCGAATACACATCAGTCACGTGTAGTGAGGGGCATAACAGTAAAACGTAGGCTTCTAAACATGGCTAGCATACAGAACTTCCAGCAACACGAAGGTTTCTAAGCACGGCCAGCATACAGAACGCCATAGAAACCAAGGCTTCTACGCACAGCTACCACATAGAACGCCAAAGAGACATCAAAGTTATCAGCTTCCATATACAGCTAGACACCATGTCGCAGACAAAGTCAGAGCACCTCGTGACAAGGTCAGAAGTTTACTCCACGAGCTCAAGGAGGTCAGTGAAAAGCGAAACAATCGCCATTGCCCGCGCAAAGGCAGAATCTGCAAAGGTGAAAGCTGACTTTGTAGCAAAAGAGGCCGAAGTAAAGGCTAGGTTTGCTGAAAAAGAGATGCAAATCAAATTAGAGAAGTTACGCATGGAAACTGAATTAGAGAAACTAGCTGCAGAAAAGGAGTCAGCGGCTGCTGCAGCCGAGGCAGACATCCTAGAAGAACTTGCAAAGCCCACCAGTGAGCGGCACAGCAACGTGCTAGGGGAAGAATCTGTTCCTCATGACAGTACAGAGCGTACCTCAGAATATGTGCGGCGACACGCCAAACCAGACAACTGCCCACTTACAGCGCCAAGAGCGGAATCAACTCCCGCCATTCACACGCCTTATATCAAGCAAGAAAGTAAACCTGCACTTAGTCAGTTTTCAGAACATTCTGCATCCAGGCTATCAAAGCACTACGCCACAGTTGACCAAGTCGAAAATGAAGAACAACAAGTTAAAAGACCCAGCGACAGCATCTCTGATGACCGCATCTACTCCACAAGTTCCTGGCACAACAAAGCGCCCCCTGGCTACTCACACAACGATCAAGGTATGTCAGATTTCTTCAAGCTCTTAGCACGACGTGAACTGTTAGCAAAAGGACTTGCAAAGTTTAACGATCGCCCTGAAAGTTATAGAGCATGGCGTTCGTCCTTCAGAAATGCAATTAAGGATCTTGGTTTTAAAGCAAGTGAGGAAGCCGATCTCTTAGTCCAATCACTGGGGAATGAGTCATCAGAGCATGCAAGGAGAATCAGAGACATTAACATGAATTACCCAACCAAAGGGCTGAGCATGATATGGGAGAGGATTGATGAATGTTACGGTTCCCCAGAAGTTCTAGAAAACTCTCTTTTTAAAAGAATAGAGGACTTTCCCAAGATTTCTAACAAAGGCTACCAGAAGCTGAGAGAATTGAGTGACCTAGTGACAGAACTCCAAATAGCCAAATCAGAAGGAGACTTGCCAGGCCTTGCCTTTCTGGACACAGCCTGTGGTGTTAACCCTATAGTGCAGAAGCTACCTTACAGCCTTCAAGAAGCCTGGATTACACGCGGCTCCAACTACAAGCAAAGGCACAACGTTCCCTTCCCACCATTCTCTTATTTTGTGGACTTTATTCGCCATCAAGCAAAGGTTAAAAATGATCCTAGTTTTGACATCTCATCATCTGACTCTGCTCTCCCTAGGCCCAGTAAGCCTGCTCTAACCCGCAACTTCAAAGTCACACCTGTTGCAGTACGCAAAACAAGTGTATCTCCAGCTGAGAATCCAAGCAGAGAGTGCCCTCTTCACAAGAAGCCTCATTCATTGTCAAAGTGCAGAGGTTTTAGAGAAAAGACTCTCCAAGATCGCAGAACCTTCCTCAAAGAAAACAGAATTTGTTACAGGTGCTGCGCATCAACTTCTCACATCGGTAAAGACTGTAAGGTGAGCATCAACTGCTCCGAGTGTAACAGCACAGAACACAACACAGCTCTACATCCAGGGCCAGCGCCATGGACTCTTACCCCCTCACTCCAGGTGGAAGAGCACGGCGAGGAGCAACAAGACATAGTACCTCCTGTAGTTACACCCCAGTGCACCCAAGTATGTGGAGCCAGTTCGTCTAACAAATCCTGCTCCAAGATTTGTCTTGTTACAGTTTACCCCACAGGCCACAGAGAAAAAGCAGTGAAGCTATACGTGATCCTGGACGATCAAAGCAACAGATCACTCGCCAGCTCAACCTTCTTTGACACCTTCAAAATCAAGGAAGCAAACTCTCCATACTTACTCAAGACTTGTACAGGGGTAAGTGAAGAAACTGGGAGAAGAGCCATCGGTTACCAAATCGAATCCTTTGATGGTCAGACAACCCTGCCTCTGCCAACTCTAATCGAGTGCAATCAGTTCCCAACTGAAAGAGAGGAGATCCCTACACCAGAGGTGGCACTTCATCACAGACATCTGAAGGGCATAGCACACCTCATCCCTGAACTGGATCCCCAGGCTGAGATAGCACTTCTCCTTGGGAGGGACATCATCAGAGTTCACAAGGTAAGAAAACAAATCAATGGTCCCCACAACTCCCCCTATGCTCAGAAGCTGGATCTCGGATGGGTCATCATAGGCAACGTATGCCTAGGGAGTGTTCACAAACCAACCAGCGTGAACTCTCTCTTTACAAAGACACTAGAGGGTGGGCGTCCATCCTTATTTCAGCCTTGCACCAACAGATTCCTCGTAAGAGAGAAGCCTGCCAGTGTAATTCATTCCAACCCTTACACCGCTAATCTTCTTTGTGATGAAGACAGAGATCGTTTAGGATGCTCAGTTTTCCAAGGGACTAAAGAAGATCACAAACTTGCCCCATCAATTGAAGATCATATCTTCTTGGAAATAATGAGACAGGGATTCCACAAAAACAATGAAAACAGCTGGGTAGCACCCCTGCCTTTCAAAGCACAGAGACCCTGCCTTGCTAACAACAGAGAACAAGCTTTAAAGCGCTTTTCTTCCCTTAAACGCAATCTTCAAAGAAAGCCAGAAATGAAAGGGCATTTCTTCTCATTCATGAGTAAGATGTTTGAGGATGACCATGCTGAGATAGCCCCACCTTTAAAAGACAAAGAAGAGTGCTGGTACCTACCAATCTTCGGTGTCTACCACCCCAAGAAGCCAGGTAAAATCCGGGTAGTGTTTGACTCCAGCTCTCAGCACGAAGGGGTCTCACTAAATGATGTCCTCCTAAAGGGACCAGATCTCAACAACACACTTCTTGGTGTTCTTATCAGGTTCCGCAAGGAAGCAGTTGCCATAGTTGCAGACATACAGCAAATGTTTCACAGCTTCCAAGTCAAGGAAGAACACAGGAACTTCTTGAGATTCCTATGGTTCAAAGACAATGACCCTACTAAAGACATTACAGAATACCGCATGAAAGTGCACGTTTTTGGTAACAGTCCATCCCCTGCTGTTGCCATCTACGGACTTAAGCTATCTGCTCAAGAAGGTGAGAAAGACGTTACACAGTTTATTGAAAGAGACTTTTATGTAGATGATGGTCTGAAATCACTTTCTTCACCTGAAGCTGCAATAAGTCTACTCAAGAGGACTCAAAGCACACTTGCCTCTTCAAATCTTAGACTGCATAAGATAGCATCAAACAGCAAGGTCGTCATGGAGGCCTTCCCTTCTCAAGATTATGCCAGTGACTTCAAAGATCTGGACTTAGCTACAGACTCCCTTCCTATGCAACGCAGCCTAGGACTCAACTGGGACCTCAAGACTGACACCCTTACCTTTCAGGTCGACCAAGAGCCAAAACCCTTCACTCGGCGAGGTGTCCTATCCACCATCAACAGCCTGTATGATCCACTCGGGTTCGCAGCACCGGTGACCGTCCAAGGTAAGATTATGCTTAGAGAGCTTACTGCAGACACATGTGATTGGGATTCTCCACTACCTTCTGAGAAAGAGACATTATGGGTAACATGGAGAGACTCTTTAAAGACTTTATCTAACCTACACATACATAGACCATACACCCACTTTCCTCCTGAAAGGGTTCAGTCTAGAAAGTTATGTGTGTTCTGCGATGCTTCAGTCAAAGCAATAGGAGCAGTAACCTACCTCAAGTCAGTAGACATCGAGGGCCAAATTCATATTGGGTTCGTTATGGGCAAGGCCAAGCTAGCACCATGTCCTGAAACCACCATTCCAAGATTGGAACTGTGTGCTGCTGTATTAGCAGTAGAACTAGCAGAACTCATTACAACTGAGATGGATATAGAACTCGAGGATACAGAGTTTTACACAGACAGCAAGGTAGTGTTGGGCTACATTTACAACGAAAGTAGGAGATTCTATGTCTATGTGCACAACAGAGTCCTAAGGATCAGGAAGTCTACACAGCCCACCCAGTGGCGTTATGTCTCAACTGATCATAACCCAGCAGATCATGCCACAAGGTCTGTGTCAGCATCCCGTCTCAAAGACACTACATGGCTCACAGGACCACCCTTCCTGTACAAGTCAGTGCCTACCACTCCACAAAGGGAGACTTATGAACTGTTAGAACCTGAATCTGACTCAGACATCCGTCCTCAGGTTTCCACACTACATACAACAATTTCTAACCAACTGTTGAGATCCAAGCGCTTCGATAAGTTCTCCACTTGGAAATCCTTACAAAGAGCTACAGCTTGCCTGGTTCACATAGCCAGATCCTTTAAAGGCACCCCTACAAGACCAAGTTGTTGCAAAGGTTGGCATTATTGCCACAAGCCATATACAGTAGACGAGCTCACAGAAGCAAAAAATGTAATCATCCGCTGTATCCAACAAGAGACTTATGCACTAACACTAGAATGCCTTCAATATAACAAGAGCATTCCAAAGAACTGTCCTCTAAGGAAACTCAACCCCTTTATAGACAATGAAGGACTGTTAAGAGTTGGAGGGCGCATCTCAAATGCAGGACTTGATAGTGGTGAAAGCAATCCTGTCATAATACCAAATAACCATGTTGCTTCTTTACTTGTGGAACACTACCACACACAGACAAAACATCAAGGACGTTTGTTCACGGAAGGAGCTTTGCGTGTGGCTGGACTCTGGATAGTGGGAGCCAAGAGACTTGTGAGTAAAACCATTTTCAAATGTATCACCTGTCGTAAGCTTCGTGGTATTTTCCAAACCCAGAAAATGGCCAACCTTCCTGCAGACCGTCTCAGTACAGAACCCCCTTTCACAAACGTCGGTCTTGATGTGTTTGGGCCTTGGGCTGTCATCACACGTCAAACCAGAGGAGGCAGTGCCAACAGCAAACGCTGGGCTGTCATGTTTACTTGCATGTGCATCAGAGCTGTACACATAGAAGTAATTGAGTCCTTAGACACATCCAGCTTCATCAATGCCCTGAGACGTTTCATCTCTATTAGAGGCCCTGTCAAGCACATACGCTCTGATAGAGGAACCAACTTTGTTGGAGCTTGCAAAGAATTGAATATCACTTCAAACCTTGACACAGAACATGTTGAGAGATACCTTTCAGAACAGGGTTGTACATGGACATTTAACCCCCCACACTCTTCTCACATGGGAGGTGCCTGGGAGCGTATGATTGGTATAGCTCGAAGGATCCTAGATTCAATGTTTCTACAATTGGGAACTTCAAAACTCACACATGAGACTCTGACAACCTTCATGGCTGAAGTATCAGCTATAATGAATGCTAGACCCTTGACATCTATACCCAATGATCCTGAGGATCCTTTCTTGCTTACACCTTCCACTTTGCTCACTCAGAAAGTCGAGGTAATCACAGCTCCTTCTGTCAATCTCGACCCAAAGGACTTATACAGATGTCAATGGAAAAGAGTACAAGTGTTAGCTGACACCTTTTGGAACAAATGGAAGAAACAATACTTGTCTAATCTACAGACCAGGAACAAATGGCAAGACAGCAAGCCCAACTTAGAGCCTGGTGCCATTGTGCTCATGAAAGACTCTCAATCAAGGAGAAACGAGTGGCCTTTGGGTCTGATAACCCAAGTGTTTCCCAGTGAAGATGGACACGTCAGGAAAGTTGAACTCAAAGTCATTAGGCAAGGCCAGCCTAAACTTTTCCTCAGACCTGTTTCCGAACTTGTTTTGTTACTCTCCTCCGGAGTGCCATGATGTGTGGTATCCGTGGGAAACCAGGCGAGGAGTGTCATGCCTTCATTCATAAGGCTCATCGTCTTCATAGTTTTGACTTTAGTTTGGATTAAATCAATGCTGCCATCTAGTGGACTTTCTGTTTAATTGCACCTGTTCTATGTTAATATAGTCAGCTAGAATAGTTCATTAATTTGGTCCATGCAAGCTTCCGTATTTCTATCCCATGAGGCTTTGCAGCACCTCCACAGCCTTCTTTTCCATTTTTCCTTCCAAGCAAGCACATGTCTGCTGAGTTCTTTCTCACGTCAGCCATATCGATGCATCTACGGTACGTGCAACTTTGTCTCTCTAGATAGATAGATAGGGAGGCTCTAATTGTATTATTGTTTATTAATTGTAATCTGTTTGTATCTATTACAGTTTTACTCTGTCTTGTGCTAATAAAAGTTCATAAGGATTCTGCGCCTACTGGAATGCATTAGTATGAGAAGAGTTATCAGTGTGCCCGAATACACATCAGTCACGTGTAGTGAGGGGCATAACAGTGCCTGTACGTGCCATTCTGCCGACGTACATATACATGCGGCGGTCTGGAAGTGGTTAAGGCCGCGTACACACCATCGGTTCAAACCGATGAAAACGGACTGAAGTTCAGTTTCATCGGTCCAAACCGCCTCTGTGTACGCCCCATCGGTCTTTTGTCCTTCGGACAAAAATTAGAGAACTTGCTTTAAAATCGAACCGATGGACCGCTGACCGATAGGTCCAAACCGATGGTTAGTACACAAAAGCATCGGTTCAAAACCCGCGCATGCTCAGAATCAAGTCGACGCATGCTTGGAAGCATTGAACTTCGTTTTTTTCAGCACGTCGTGTGTTTTACGTCACCGCGTTCTGACCCGATCAGATTTTGAACTGATGGTCTGTACGCACATCAGACCATCAGGCCGCTTCAGCGGTGGACCAATGAAAACGATCTGTCGGACCATTCTCAGCGGATGGATCGACCGTGTGTACGCGGCCTAAGAGCTATAGCAAGCCCGCACGTCCCCTTCATGGTGGGGGAGCTGATGTGAGTGGCCAGCCACCGCAATGTCCACCAGCCACCCGCGTTCGCTCCACAGAGAGCCAGAATAATGCCCTGTACACACGATCGATTCATCCGATGAAAACGGACCGATGGATTTTTTCATCAGATATCCGATGAAGCTGACTTTCATCAGTCTTGCCTACACACCATCAGTTAAAAAAACGATCGTGTCCAACGCGGTGACGTAAAACACAACGACGTGCTGAGAAAAATGAAGTTCAGTGCTTCCGAGCATGCGTCGACTTGATTCTGAGCATGTGTTGATTTTTAACCAATGGATTTCCCCACAGACGAACGTTTTTTTCTATCGGTTTTTTAACCATCAGATAATTTTAAAACAAGTTCCTAGTTTTTTCACCGATGGATAAAAAAACTATGGGGCACACACACGATCGGTTCGTCTGAGGAAAACGGTCCATCAGACCGTTTTCATCAGACGAACCGATCGTGTGTAGGCGGCATAAGGATCTGTCAATGTAAACAAACAGATCCCTGTTATGTCAGGGAAGTAGAGAGCTGCTGTTCCTTGTAATCAGGAACAGAGATCTCTCCCTTCTCCCAGTAAGTCTCGCCCCCTCCCCGGTGTCATGTGACTCGTAATGCCCTGTACACACGATCGGTTCATCTGATGAAAACGGACCGATGGATTTTTTCATCAGATATCCGATGAAGCTGACTTTCATCAGTCTTGCCTACACACCATCAGTTAAAAATCCGTTCGTGTCAGAACACGGTAACGTAAAACACAACGACGTGCAGATTAAAAATTGAAGTTTAATGCTTCCGAGCATGCGTCGACTTGATTCTGAGCATGCGTGGATTTTTAACCGATGGACTTGCCCACAGACGATCGTTTTTTTCTATCGGTTTTTTAACCATCAGATCATTTTAAAACAGGTTCTACGTTTTTTCACCGATGGAAAAAAAAACGATGGGGCCCACACACGATCGGTTCGTCCGATGAAAACGGTCCATCGGCATTAGTGTTACAAGGTCTCAGGTGTGAATGGGGAGCAGGTCAGTTAAATTTGGTGTTATCGCTCTCACTCTCTCATACTGGTCACTGGAAGTTGAACATGGCACCTCGTGGCAAAGAACTCTCTGAGGATCGGAAAAAAAGAATTGTTGCTCTACATAAAGATGGTCTAGGCTATAAGAAGATTGCCAAGACCCTGAAACTGAGCTGCAGCTCGGTGGGCAAGACCATACAGCAGTTTAACAGGACAGGTTCCACTCAGAACAGGCCTCACCATGGTCCACCAAAGGAGTTGAGTGCACGTGATCAGCATCATATCCAAAGGTTGTCTTTGGGAAATAGACGTATGAGTACTGCCAGCATTGCTGCGGAGGCTATTCGTTTATAGCCACTCCGTCGCGATCGCTCCCCGGAGCTGAAGAACGGGGAGAGCCGTATGTAAACACGGCTTCCCCGTGCTTCACTATGGCGGCGCATCGATCGAGTGATCCCTTTTATAGGGGAGACTCGATCGATGATGTCAGTCCTACAGCCACACCCCCCTACAGTTGTAAACACACACTAAGTGAACACTAAATGTTACAGCGCCCCCTGTGTTTAACTCCCAAACTGCAACTGTCATTTTCACAATAAAGAATGCAATTTAAATGCATTTTTTGCTGTAAAAATGACAATGGTCCCAAAAATGTGTCAAAATTGTCCGAAGTGTCCGCCATAATGTCGCAGTCACGAAAAAAATCGCTGATCGCCGCCATTTGTAGTAAAAAAATAAATAAAAATAAAAATGCAATAAAACTATCCCCTATTTTGTAAACGCTATAAATTTTGCGCAAACCAACCGATAAACGATTATTGCGATTTTTTTTACCAAAAATAGGTAGAAGAATACGTATCGGCCTAAACTGAGGGAAATTTTTTTTTATATATATGTTTTTGGGGGATATTTATTATAGCAAAAAGTAAGAAATATTGCATTTTTTTCAAAATTGTCGCTCTATTTTTGTTTATAGCGCAAAAAAAAAAACGCAGAGGGAAAAAAGGACGCCAATTTTGTTTGGGAGCCACGTCGCACGACCGCGCAATTGTCTGTAAAAGCGACGCAGTCCCGAACTGTAAAAACCCCTTGGGTCTTTAGGCTGCATATTGGTCCGGGGCTTAAGTGGTTAATGACGTTCATGTAGAGTTGTATGTGTATATATAGGCCGGGATTCACGTAGAATGGCGTATCTTTGTGTGGGCGTAACGTATCCTATTTACGTTACGCCTCCGCAACTTTTACAAGCAAGTGCTGTATTCTCAAACGAAAGTTGCGGCGGCGTAGCGTAAATAGGCCGGCGTGGTAGATGTGGGCGTGTGTTATGTTAATTTTATGTGACCCCACGTAAATGACGCTTTTAACGAAGGGCGCATGCGCCATCCGTGAAAGTATCCCAGTGTGCATGCTCCAAATGAACCCGCAAGAAGCCAATGCTTTCGACGTGAACGTAAATGACGCCCAGCCCTATTCGCGAACGACTTACGCAAACGACGTAAAATTTTCAAAATTCGATGCGGGAACGACGTCCATACTTAACATTGGTACGCCGCATCTACACCTCATATAGCAGGGGTAAATTTACTCCGGGAAAAGCCTAACGTAAATGGCGTATCTGTACTGCGTCGGCCGGGCGTACGTTCGTGAATTTGCGTATCTAGCTGATTTACATATTTCAAGGCATAAATCAGCATACACGCCCCTAGCGGCCAGCCTAAATATGCAGTTAAGATCCGACGGCGTAAGAGACTTACGCCGGTCGGATCTAATACAAATTTATGCGTAACTGATTCTAAGAATCAGGCGCATAGATACGACCGGCCAGACTCAGAGATACGACGGCGTATCTGGAGATACGCCGTCGTATCTCCTTTGAGAATCTGGGCCATAGTATCAATGGGCAGAAGTCATAGGCCCAGATTCACGTAGCTCAGCGCATCATTAGGCGGGCGTAGCGCAACGCAGATACACTACACCGTCGAAACTTAGAGAGGCAAGCAGCCTATTCAGCAAGCAAATGCGCGCTGCGATGCGCCATCGTAACGTAATTTAGACGGCGTAACCCGACGCAATTCAAAGTGGGAAGGAGGTGGGCGTGATCCATTTAAATGAAGCGTGACCCCATGCAAATTAAGGTCCGAACGAACGGCGCATGCGCCGTCCAGTGATCGCATGCCCCGCGTCCCACTGCGCATGCGCCCCAATTCGCCTATCGTATTCCCCCAAGATAACCCAGCCCACCGTTTCCGCCCAGGGCATAAATCCGCCCAGACATGCGCCAGTCAAGTGCAAAAGTACACCTGCTGGTTTTGGTCGTTTGGTGTGGCTACTTTTGCTTTCTTCTTATCCAAAAAGATGTCTGAGGCTGCGTCTAAGGATAGGAGGGATAAAAACTTTAGTATTGAGGAGAAGGCGGTCATTATTGATGCCATGCGAAAATATAATAAGTTCCTCCACGGCAAGGAAAGTGGCTCGATCAGCAAGGTCCGTAAGGATCAAATCTTGGCACAGATTGCAGCGGAGGTGAGTGCCCTTGGCTATGCCAACCGGACCCCAGACAAGATAGCCAAGAAGATCAACGACCTGCGGCGTCTTGTGAAGGAGAAGGTGGCCAAGATCAAGAAACACAGAAGGGGCACCGGAGGTGGTCCAGCCCTGAAGTTAAGACTGACACCTGATGAGGAGGTCATTGCCAGGTGCCTGGAGAAGGAGCAGGTGGAGGGCCTGGAGGGCTTCGAGTCAGTTGATCAGCCCTTGAGGACAGGTGAGTGTGTTTTATCTTTTATCTGGTGTCTAGCATGTGGGGGGGGGGGGGGGGGGAGTGAATATGTGACAAGTGTGTGGGTCCACCAACATGTGAATGTTTTGTGTCATCCACAGATGTGCAGGATGAAGCGGGCCCATCCTCGGCTGCTGGCCAACCAACCCCATCCCAGGATACCAGTGTCCACACCTCTCCATTAGAGGAAGTGGAGGAGGAGCACGGGCACCTGGATGATGGCATATATCTGGGGGATGAGACCACCGTCGCTGGACCCTCCCATACCTCCACCTCCATAGGGGATACCCCCCCAAGGGACTCAAACTTCATTGTAACCCCCCCAAGGCCCTCAAATGTGGGATCCCCCCCAAGGGCCTCCACCCTTTTGGGAAGCCCCCTAAGGGCCTCCGACCTTTTGGGAAGCCCATCCTCCCTAAGGGAAGTGCCCTCAGGGGCCTCCCCATACATTCGTCCCCAAGCCTCACCTGCACCCAGGAAGGCAACTAGGAAGACGAGGGGTTATCCTGACGCCTTAGAAGCCACTTTGGCTATGGACCTGGCCAGACAGACCCACCATGTGGGTTCTGTGGCATGTGATATGCGCCGGGTGGCAGCCAGCCTGGCCTCCATGCAGCAGACTCAGGCTGCTTTCACTGCCACCATGACCGAAAATGTGCAGGAGGTCAGTGCCAACAGCACTGCGTTGGTGACCTGCGTTAGGGACCTGGATGACACAAATTCAGGCCTTGTGGCAGAGGTCAGGAGCCTGGGAGTGGCCATACAGGCCAATACAGCAGCCATTGAGGCGGTGGGGAATCAGACCACTGCGGTCCTCACCCGCATAGCCCTGGCTTTAGAGGGTATCCAGGCAGCCAGGGAGAGACCGGGGGATGTTCCTCCTCCCAATGACCCACCCCCCCCCCACCCGCGGCTGCCCCCAGGCAACAGAGGGCACGGAGCCTTGGCACTAGGCGTAGTCCACGTCGGGCCAGATGAGTGCCAGTTCGAATATTTTCTTTTTATACTCGATATGTTTTTGGTTATTAACTGATACTCATGATATGAGTGATATTATGTTATTATGATACTCGATTGGAGTTGTATTTATTTTATTATTATTCGGGATATTTTTTTTTTTAAATATTTTCAGAGAAAGATACAGCAACATAATTGGAGCCTTGACGTGGCGTTGCTGCTCCCAAGTACCGCACGGTGTACTTCGGTCTAATCCAATTTATTGTGGTTTGGGGGAGGGGGGGTGTGTTAGGGACCACAGTGGGGTGCATGCGTGCATTCTCATTGTGACATGTTTCATGTGCGTGTTGCACGTGAAAATAAGCCTACCACGAGGCATCTCCTGACTGCTCTTCCCTCAGCAGACGGGGGACCCTCGGTTGGGGGGGGAATGTCTGGTTCGGGGGTCAGGTCATGACGGAGTTCAACCTGCAGGCCCCTTCTCATGGCGAAATTGTGCAGAATGCAACATGCACCAATAATCTGGCACACAAAGTCTGGGGCATACAACAGTGTACCCCCAGACCTATCTAGGCATCGGAACCGTGACTTCAGGAGGCCAAACGTGCGCTCCACCACTCCCCGGGTACGTATATGAGCCTCGTTGTAGCTTCTTTCTCCTGGTGTTTGTGGGTTCCGGAATGGGGTCATCAGGTGGGGTCCCAGGGCATATCCAGAGTCACCTGGAAGGGAAAAGACAGGAGGAGGTTAGTCATGCATGTGCCCCTCGTGATGTCTGCATCATGGGGGGGACAGTCATGCCTGACACCCATGTCACTCACCAACCAGCCAGCTGTCCCCATACACGTTCTGTTCAAATTGTCCTGGGATGTCGCTTTGCCGGTAGATAAAGCTGTCATGGGTGGCCCCAGGGTGTTTAGCACAGACGTGCCATATGAGGCCTTGAGCATCGGTTATTACTTGTACATTAATTGAATGCCAATTCTTCCTGTTACGGTACATATGCTCAGCGTCACGGGGGGGCTGGAGTGCCACATGAGAACAATCAATGGCCCCCACAGTGCGTGGAAATCTGGCTATTTTATAGAAATCGGTTCTTGCCTTTGCCTGCTGGACCTCCTGGGTGGGTCTCACAATGTGGTGGGACATCCGTCTCAGGATAGCGGGTACAACTTGGTGCACGCACCTACTCATTGTGGATTGGGACATCCCAGCCAAATTTCCACTGGTTCTTTGAAATGATCCACTGGCTAAAAAATGCAGGGTTGCCATGACCTTGAGCAGTGGCGGCACTGCTTGTGATCGATGTGTTGGGCTGGTGAGGTCATCCTGCAGGGATCGTACTATTTCCATGATGGCTTCAGTGTCAAATCTCAACAAGCGAAACACCTCCGATTCAACCATGCCAAAGAGGTCCATGCGATCTCGGGGTACCCTCTCCTGTGCCCTCCTCCTCCTCCTGCGTGCTTGTAGACGCCGTAGTACTATGACCACGGCTGCCCCTGACATGTTGGCACACAGATGTGTTGTCCTGCAAGTGTTGTTGCTCAGCTCCTCTGTCACGCTGCTGCTGTTGCTGCTCTCCAGCTGACCTGTGCAAGTCCGTTGCAAAGTTACCCCTGCTTTTATGAAGGGTAACTTTAGATCGGGCGAGCAGCTTACGCGCACCGCGCGTAGCCTACGACGGACAATCGTACGCATGTGAATCGGCATTTCTCCCTCATTTGCATAATTGAATAGCAAATCAATGGGAACGAAGAATACGCCTAGCCTAAATATGCGCCTAAGTTTCGCCGGCGGAGGACAGTTGCGTTGGACGGGTGAAGCCTAAGTTCGCGTGTATGTGCTTCTGTGGGTACCGCGCATCGATACGACGGCGCACATCTACACTTACGCCGCGTATCTCGAGATACACCGTCGTATCTCTTTGTGAATCTGGCCCATAGAATGTGCAATCAGGGGACAGATAAGAAGTAACAGTTGTCACAGCAATCAGGGGACAGATAAGAAGTAACAGTTGTCACAACATGACACAGAGCGCGACGCTAGAAAATCGTTTTTTTTTTCTTTTATTAGATATGGAATAGTTGTGTCGGCGCTCTCCTCTCATGAACTTCACTAAGCTCATTCGTGGATTAATCACAAAGTCAGCGCATATCAGCAGACGAGAGCGGCTCTGCGGCACCATGAAGCTAATAATGGCGAGGTATTTGTCTTGTCATCTTTCATTATTTAATTTGCAACCTACAGAGAGCAATTATTCCCTGGTTAATGCACGTAATTTTATACTTCTAACATAAATCACTTTAAATGACTGCAAATTTAGTATTAGAAAGTAAACCCTAATTTGCTTTTTCCAATTATCACAGTATTCCTTGTAAAGTCTATACATCCCTGGTTTTCAACTCATAGGCCATGTATAGCAAGGCTTTCTCGTAGCACTTGATCTGCAGAAGGCCTTTGACTCCGTGTCCTGGCAGTATCTCCTCCCCCTACTAGAGCGATGGGGCTTTGGCCCCATCCATTTTCTATGGCCCCACATCTGAAGCAGGACCCAGAATGGTACGGTACGGTTCGGTTTTATGGCACACTTTCATAATGGAAACACCCAAAATAGCGTACCGAACCGAACCGTACCGAACCGATCCGCTCAGTGGAAACGAGGCATAATACTCCGAGCAAGAGGCATTTGCAGTATTCCTGTCTGATCGATGTGTATGCAGACACTACTCTGCACAAGCTTTATTTAACTTTCTTTGTCACCAAAGAAGTCAAATAGTATTCAAACTCGGCGCGGGAAACGAGCGGGGAGGACGCGAGGACGCCGCAGAAGGATGCCGGACCTGACGAAGAGGACACCCAAAGTCCGCAGACAGACCCCGGACCCGACGAAGAGGACACCCGAAGACGCAGAAGGACGCCGGACCCGACGAAGAGGACACCCGAAGACGCAGAAGGACGCCGGACCCGACGAAGAGGATACCCGAAGCCGCAGACGGACGCCGGACCCGACGAGGCCGCCGATGGACGCCGCGCAAGACACCAAAACTGTAAGTACAAAAAAACTTTTTTTCCACAGGATTGGGGGCGACGTTAGGGGTACGCGGTATACGCGGGAGCGCGTTATACCGCAATAAATACGGTACATCTGGTAAGCGCAACCATCACTTTGAGCACTTTTGGGTGATTACCAATTATCGTATCTGGTGAAGGAGTAACTCACTATAAGCAAGATTCACGTCATTTTATTTCAAGTGTTTTTTCTCACTGAAAAAGATTGGAATCTATTTAATTATTGGGACTTTTTACCAGTATACATCTAGTATACTGTGACAGTATTTGGATATTGGACTCATCATCAAATATTCTCATATATTTATTTTATCATATGTATTTATTATTTGAATATCAAACAGTGATTTATACACTCACAGCACTTAATAGCGCCCTCTTTTTCCCCACAACTATTCTTATTAAGCACCACTTGATTTGCAGAGGAGCAGCTCAAATTATATATATACTTAATTTATTTTTAATTATTTATGTAATTTCTGTAGCACATTGTACTATAGTTTGAGTAATCTGGCGCAGAATTTTCACTTTACCTACATGTTGAATGTTATGATGATGTAGACTCAGCCTTTTGTCATACTGTAATTGTATTCTGTATTTGAAAAATGAAAAATCTATTGAAAGATAAAGACAATATTGAACCCTACGGACTAAGACTGGGATGCCAAGTTTGTGTGTGTGTAAAGGCAGGCGTCCCAATACTTTTGTTAATATAGGGGCAGATTCTCATACATTCGCGCTGCTCCTGGGCAGCGTAATATATGAGATCTACGTTACACCGCCGCAGGTCTACAGGTTTACATCCTGATTCTCAGAACACTTACCTGTAAACTTGCGGCGGTGTAGCGTTAGATTGCTCGTCGCAAGCCCGCCCAATTTAAATGGGGAGGGCACCATTTAAATTAGGCGCGCTCCCGCGCCGAGCGTACTGCGCATGCTCCGTCGGGTAAATTACCCGACGTGCATTGCGCTAAATGACGTCGCCCCGACGTCATTTGCCTAGATGTATACGTAAATGGCGTCCAGCGCCATTCGCGGACGTCTTACGCAAACGACGTAATTTTTATTGAATTCGACGCGGGAACGACGGCCATCGTTAACATTGGTTGCGCCTGCTAATTAGCAGGGGCAACCTTACGCGTCGGGTACGCTACGCAAACGACATTAATTCGCTGCGTCGACCTCGCGTATGTTTGGGAATCGCCGTACTTACCTAATTTGCATAGACGACGGGGAAAAGCGACGATGCGACACCTAGCGGCGGGAAAAAAAATACTTTTAAGATCTGACAGCGTAATAGCCTTACGCTTGTCAGATCTAATGGGTACCTATGCGCAACTGATTCTGAGAATCAGTTGCATAGATACCCGGGGCCAGATGAGGTGTTACGACGGCGCTAATGGTGTTGCGCCGTCGTAACGCCTTTGAGAATCTGCCCCATAGTGTATATTAATCAGATACGTTACTGAAATTTTAGGTTGCATTTGCTGTTGTTTTTTTATTTATTTTTATTTATTTGGGATGCCAAGTTTATGTGTGTGTAAAGGCAGGCGTCCCAATACTTTTGTTAATATAGTAGTGTATATTAACCACTTAAGGACCGCCTCCTGCACATATACGTCGGCAGAATGGCACGGCTGGGCACATGCACGTACCTGTACGTGCTGTGCTGTTGTCCAGCCGTGGGTCGCGGGCGCGCGCCCGCGACCCGGTCCGAAGCTCCGGGACCCGCGGACCCGATCGCCGCTGAAGTCCCGCGATCGGCCCCCGGAGCTGAAGAACGGAGAGAGCCGTGTGTAAACACGGCTTCCCCATTCTTCACTGTGGCGGCTTCATCGATCGTGTGATCCCTTTTATAGGGATACATAATCGATGACGTCACACCTACAGCCACACCCCCCTACAGTTGTAAACACACATGAGGTCACACATAACCCCTACAGCGCCCCCTGTGGTTAACTCCCAAACTGCAATTGTAATTTTCACAGTAAACAATGCATTTTAAATGCATTTTTTGCTGTGAAAATGACAATGGTCCCAAAAATGTGTCAAAATTGTCCGAAGAGTCCGCCATAATGTCGCAGTCACGAAAAAAATCGCTGATCGCCGCCATAAGTAGTAAAAAAAATTGTTTTATAAAAATGCAATAAAACTATATTGTAAACGCTATACATTTTGTGCAAACCAACCGATAAACACTTATTGCGATTTTTTTACCAAAAAATAGGTAGAAGAATACGTATCGGCGTAAACTGAGGAAAAAAAATGTTTTTTTATATATTTTTGGGGGATATTTATTATAGCAAAAAGTTTAAAATATTGAATTTTTTTCTAAATTGTCGCTCTATTTTTGTTTATAGCGCAAAAAAAAAAAAAAACGCAGAGGTGATCAAATACCACCAAACGAAAGCTCTATTTGTGGGAAAAAAAAGGACGCCAATTTTGTTTGGGAGCCACGTTGCACTGTCTGTTAAAGCGACGCAGTTCTGAATCGCAAAACCTGGCCGGGTCCTTTAGCAGCATTTTGGTCCGGGTCTTAAAGCGGAGTTCCACCTAAAAATGGAACTTCCGCTTAACCCACTCCTCGCCCCCTTACATGCCACATTTGGCATGTAATTTTTTTGGGGGGGAGTGGGGGCTTCAGGAGAAGGGGACTTCCTGTCCCACTTCCTCCTTCCGCCGAGGGGCTGGAAAGGCGATTAGCTTAATCGCCTTCTTGCAGCCCCTCCCTGTAGGCGAGCGCCTGTCCAATCGGACGGCGCCGCACCGCTCGCGCATGCGCAGTGCCGCTCGCGCATGCGCAGTGGGTGCCCGGCCGTGAAGCCGAAAGCTGTCACTGCCGGGTGCCCACACTAGGAATGAAGGAGGGGGGGTGAGGAGCGGAGCCCCGGCAGGCGCGTCGCTGGAGCCGTGGAGCAGGTAAGTGTCTGTTTATTAAAAGCCAGCAGCTACACTTTTTGTAGCTGCTGACTTTTAATAAACTTAAAAAAAGTCTGGAACTCCCCTTTAAGTGGTTAATCAGATTTGTTTCTGAAATTTTAGGTTGCACTTGCTGTTGTTTTTTTATTTATTTTTATTTATTTTTTTATTAAAATATTGCTATAACATTTGCAACTCGGCTGAAACAAAGTTTCACTATTTTAGGGGGGGAAAAGGAGAAAAAAAAGTTTTTGAGTAATATTTGTCAATTTCATTCGCCGAGACCTTTTCTCTTCCCTGCGAGCTCTGCTTCCACGCTCGTAGCCGAGTGCCCCTATGAGCCGTCTTTGTTGACAAAGATGGAACACCGTGACAAGCATGGCGAAGGGAAGATGCTGGGGTCAGCAGCATTTCGCAACTGACAGTTTAAATCACTCTAGTGTAGAATTGTTCTTTTAAAAAAAAAAAAAACACATTGCATGTAATAGATTTAGATGCATACAGCCATTTTTTTATTTTTTTTTCTGCAGAACAGCTTAAAACGGTTCACTAGGCACTGAAACGTGTCCCTTCATCCTCCACTGATACAGTTCCACATGGTGGCTCTCAGCAAGCCTCTTGGGTCATCTGATAACGCATATCTTTCCTCCTCTCTCCTAAAACAATGTTATAGATCCTCCAGTGGCCTCAATTCCCCGGCAGTTAGCTGTAGCTAAAGTTTACTATTTAAACATGAATTTCTTTATTTTGATCCAATTTGTTACCACTTAGGACCAGGCTTTTTCTGACACTTTTATTTACATGTAACAATCAGTTGTTTCTTTTTTTTGCTGGAAAATTACTTAGAACCTCCAAACATTCTATATGTTTTTTTAAAGCAGAGGCCTTAGAGAATAAATTGGTGTGTTTTGCAATTTTTTATATCACACAGTATTTCCGCAGAGTTTTTTCAAACACAATTTTTTTGAGGAAAAAAATACAGGGCCAGATTCACGTATAATTACAGCGGCGTAACGTATCCCCTTTACGTTACTCCGCCGCAAGTTTTCGGCGTAAGTGCTTGATTCACAAAGCACTTGCCTGTAAACTTGCGGCGGCGTAACGTAAAGCCGTCCGGCGCAAAAAATCGCGACGCGGGAACGACGGGTATACTTAGCATTGGCTGCCCCTGCTAATAGCATGAGCAGCCTTACACAGAAACCGGCGAACGCAAACGACGTAAAATTTGAACGCCGGGCGCGCGTACGGTTGTGAATCGGCGTGAGTATGCAATTTACATACTCTACGCTGACCACTACGGGAACGCCACCTAGCGGCCAGCGTAAGAATGCAGCCTACAATACGACGTCATAAGAGCCTTATGCCAGTCATATCTTAGGCTACAGTCGGCGTATCGAGCTTTCTGAATACAGAAAAGTCGATACGCCGGTGCAAATTAGCAATTACGCTGCGTATCTATGGATACGCAGGCATAATTGCTACCTGAATCTACCCCATTGCATTTTAAATGCATTTTTTGCTGTGAAAATGACAATGGTCCCAAAAGCGTGTCAAAATTGTCCGAAGTGTCCGCCATAATGTCGCAGTCACGAAAAAAATCACTGATCGCCGCCATAAGTAGTAAAAAAAATAAATAATAAAAATGCAATAAAACTATCCCCTATTTTGTAAACGCTATAAATTTTGCGTAACGTATCCCCTTTACGTTACGCCGCCGCAAGTTTTCGGCGTAAGTGCTTGATTCACAAAGCACTTGCCTGTAAACTTGCGGTGGCGTAGCGTAAAGCCGTCCGGCGCAAGCCCGCCTAATTCAAATGGGGCGTGTACCATTTAAATTAGGCGCGTTCCCGCGCCGAACGTTCTGCGCATGCTCCATTAGGAAATTTCCCGCCGTGCTTTGCGCGAAATTACGGCGCCCCGACGTGTTTTTTGAACGGCGACGTGCGTAACGTACTTACGTATACCCGGACGTCTTACGCAAAAAAATTGAAATTTATGGAACGACGGCCATACTTTAACATTTATCTAAATCTAAGCCATGAAATAGCAGGCTTAAGATTGCGACGGGAAAAACCGACTAGCGACGACGTAAGAGAATGCGACGAACACGCGTACCTTCGTGGATCGCCGTAAACAGCTAATTTGCATACCCAACGCTGGAAAACGACACAAACTCCACCCAGCGGCCGCCGGAGAATTACACCTACGATCCAAAGGCGTACGAAGCCGTACACCTGTCGGATCTATGCCAAAAGCCGTCGTATCTTGGTTTGAGGATTCCAAATCAAGATACGACGCGGCAAATTTGAAAATAGGCCGGCGAATCAGTAGATACGCCGGCGTATTTTTGCTGTGAATCTGGCCCACACCTTTTAAAATTTGAATGCAAAAAAAAAAACACAATACATAAAATTATATAAAATAAAAATATTGTATATATAGATATCAGTGGCGGTGCATCCATAGTGAGCGCACCCCCTCTCTCCTGCACCCATCAATCACTAATACATAGATTCGTGCGATCTATATTTTCCTCCTGCAGCAGCTGAAAGTAGGCTTCTCCTCCTTTCCCTTTTGTCAACATTCAACTGCCACAGGAGGAAAACATAGGGGATCGGTACCAATTTATGCCACCCCCGACACCCCTCCTTTCCCTGTTCCTCTTCCTTCTGTTGCACGCCCCCCCCCCCTTCCTCCCATTGTTTCAGGATGGAGGGTAGGGAGTAGGCAGGTAAATATGTCAAATGCATATGTGTTGGAGCTTTGGGGTGCACACCCTTATGCACACCTATGGTTGCTGGGGGATTTATTATTGCTGGGGTGGGGTGATGTGGACTAATTATTTTCCTGACACAATTTCTCAGGGAGGAACCCATTCTACCACTTGATTCAAATTACTATGGTGCAATCTATAGACAAAAAGATTTCACATCCTCACCTTTTCTCAGCTCAGTCCCAAAAGGAAGTTACTAGAGCCTGCTGGCTTTATATTAAAACCACAGAATCACAAATACATGCATTGATTGGTTCACATTATAAATCCCAGCCCCCCTGTGTGGCTTGTCCTTTGGCATGTAGCTCTCATTGGTCAGCTCAGCAAGTTTCCTTCACAAGCTTCGAGTGAGGGGAAGTTCGTATTTAGCATAAACAGCTCTTATTACAAGATTCAAAAGTTTCTTTCAGTCATCCAAAAGTCAATGGTTTCCTTTTAAACTCAAACTCCCCTGAGTGAGTGGAAGGGGGAGGGAAGGTTGAAGTCCATATCTGCCTTCTCTCCACGAAAAGGCTTGGAATGTGAAGCTGAAGGGGAATGCAATAGGGGGATGGGCCGGAGGACACATTTGTAACATGAGGGAAAAATGGAGGATGCTCTTAATAATAATCCTTTTTATTTTCAATGCTGAGTTCATTACTTTAAAACAATATCTGATATCTGACAAATCTTATCAAGGAAAATAAGCAGTATTGATCATTCCCATACATACATATGCATAATGCGTATGAAACAAATAAACAGTATAAGGAATATAGAAAAGAGAAACATTTCAGTGATTCTAATAAATAATTAAAAAATTAGTCTTAACATAAAATAGGCATATTATTATAATCTATCACAGGGGTATATTGTTGCTGGCTGCAGAGGATATTGTTTGCTGCTTTTCTTGCTATTATTAACAAACACCATACAAATTACTTAGCACCACAAAATGATACTTGGTTCTGTATTCTCTAAAAGGGTCGGTACTGGGAGGTGGGTAGGGGGGTGAAACCAAGGGACAGTGCTCAGGGGTGGGTAGGGGCAGTGTTGAGCAGAATATGCCATATTCGATTTCGCGATATATCTCGAATATATATTCGAATATTCGAGATATATTCGCTAAATTCGAATATTCGTGATATTTTATCGAAATTAATTGATTGCGATTTTTCGCTATTGCGAATGCGAAAATAATTGCGATTTTTTTAATAACTGCGGTAGGAGCGCTCTGATTGGCTTAGAATATTCGTGATATTTTATCGAAATATCGCAACATGCGAATGCGATATTTATTGCGGAATTTCGAGATATGCTGGAGGAGCGCTCTGATTGGCTTAGAATATTCGTGATATTTTATCGAAATATCGCAACATGCGAATGCGATATTTATTGCGGAATTTCGAGATATGCTGGAGGAGCGCTCTGATTGGCTCAGAATATTCGTGATATTTTATCGAAATATCGCAACATGCGAATGCGATATTTATTGCGGAATTTCGAGATATGCTGGAGGAGCGCTCTGATTGGCTCAGAATATTCGTGATATTTTATCGAAATATCGCAACATGCGAATGCGATATTTATTGCGCAATTTCGAGATATGCTGGAGGAGCGCTCTGATTGGCTCAGAATATTCCTGATATTTTATCGAAATATCGCAACATGCGAATGCGAAATTGATTGCAGATATTTCGAAAACTGCTGTAGCAGCACTCTGAAATCGAATATGTATGATATTTTAACCAAAATACATATTGCGATTGCGATTTTTCGATCGCGCATGCGCAATTGCGCGAACAACACGCGACCATTTCCTGGAGCCTTGCCAGTTTCCAACTTATGATCGCAGCGCAATCACACAGCAACATGGTTGGAAGCAATTTCACTAAGTCTGAGGAAAAGTTGCTGATTTGTGTAAGTATTTTGACCACTGTTATTTCATCATCTTCAACTGCATTTTAGTCTAGTTTAAAAGTTAGTATATATGATCAGATATTAGTATTTCACAAAAAATGTGTCTCCTGCTTTTACAAAACTACAAGTCCCAGCATGCCTGGACAGCTGCAGACACCCTGGTTGGCAAATGTGTATTTAGGCACTTTTCCTTGTTATTTAGCATAATGAATTTAACATTTTATTGGACATAGGACGTATGCGAACGTCCTGACTTCAGTGTCCTCAAGGCCCAAGGACGTTCGAATACATATTGCCCTTTAGATGTTGCAGAACTACAACTTCCAGCATGCCTGGGAATGCTGGCACTTCTAGTATTGTAAGTTCTGCAGGTCCCCATTTTTCAGGCCTTTATGCACGGGTCTCTAAACTGTGGCACCCTAGATGCAGCAAAAGTAAAATTCTTAGCATGCACTGACAGACCGTGGCTGATGGGAGTAGTAGTTTTGCAACAGCTGGAGTTGGACTGGTCTTGAAACCCAGAGTTAGGTAACAAACCCGTAGTATTTTGCAACCATTCTGCCTCCAGCTGGTTATTTTCTGTTGAAAAGCCTGTGGCGTGCAAAACACAACCCAAAAACTCCACCCGGTGCAAGGAAAAATTTGCACACACCTAAAGAGTGACATCACAAAAAACTGCGACGGTTGCATACGTCAGTGGTCCTCCGAAAAGGTCCCGTCTCTCACCCCCCGGGGCGTTAGGCTCCTGACAGGGAAAAGAGTTACTGTGGTCCATACAGCCGAAGCCATATGGACCCATCTCGGTCCAAGCAGCGCAATCAACACGCGAACAACACGCGACCATTTCCTGGACCCTTGCCAGTTTCCAACTTTATGATCGCAACGCAATCGCAGAGCAAGATGGTTGGAAGTAATTTCACTGTATCTGAGGAAAAGATGCTGATTTGTGTAAGTATTTTGACCACTGTTATTTCATTATCTTCAACTGCATTTTAGTCTAGTTTAAAAGTTAGTATATATGATCAGATATTAGTATTTCACAAAAAATGTGTCTCCTGCTTTTACAAAACTACAAGTCCCAGCATGCCTGGACAGCTGCAGACACCCTGGTTGGCAAATGTGTATTTAGGCACTTTTCCTTGTTATTTAGCATAATGAATTTAACATTTTATTGGACATAGGACGTATGCGAACGTCCTGACTTCAGTGTCCTCAAGGCCCAAGGACGTTCGAATACATATTGCCCTTTAGATGTTGCAGAACTACAACTTCCAGCATGCCTGGGAATGCTGGCACTTCTAGTATTGTAAGTTCTGCAGGCCCCCATTTTTCAGGCCTTTATGCACGGGTCTCTAAACTGTGGCACCCTAGATGCAGCAAAAGTAAAATTCTTAGCATGCACTGACAGACCGTGGCTGATGGGAGTAGTAGTTTTGCAACAGCTGGAGGTGGACTGGTCTTGAAACCCAGAGTTAAGTAACAAACACGTAGTGTTTTGCAACCATTCTGCCTCCAGCTGTTTTTTTCCTGTTGAAAAGCCTGTGGCGTGCAAAACACAACCCAAAAACTCCACCCGGATGCAGTGAAAAATGTGCACACACCTAAAGAGTGACATCACAAAAAACTGCGACGGGTACATACGTCAGTGGTCCTCCGAAAAAGGTCCCGTCTCTGACCCCTTGGGGCGTTAGGCTCCTGACAGGGAAAAGAGTTAGCAACGCATATCTCCCCTATACGTGTATCCTGTGTTGTTAATAATATATTCATAATTATGCAAATGATAATGGCTGCTATATTTATGCAAAAAAGGTGGCAACCGAAATGGCAGGATATAAAATCTTTCATGTTACCCCTGTCATTGATTAATAAGGCGAGAATGCTTCCAATTGTTGAATAGCATACATTTACGTCATATATCCATAAGGCTGTCAACAGAAGTATTACAATATACTTTGTTCTTCATCTTGCAGAAGTTCCTGGAAACAGGATACGATAAGCTGCGGAGGCAGCCAGAGAAAAGGGCTGTGGTCAGCGCCCTAATCGCTGACTTTGGCGGCCAACACGACCACAATGCAATTGTCAAGAAGTGGTCTGACCTGAAGAGGCGCCAAATGGATCAGGTCAGACGTCTTCGGGCTAAATATCATCCAGGTAAGTTATTGTTGACAGTTATGTTTTTTTTTTAAAAAGTGTATTTTGTGCGTGAACTCGAAAGAGAGAGGAGCCGGCCTGCAGGAGTTGGGAGGCCTCCCCCAGAGACAATCTGCCACCTTTCTCCATGCCCCGGTTGGCAATGGCGGGTGTGAGGGGGTCCTCCCAACCTAACCTCGCATAGCACACCCACCAGGGGCGGGGCTGAGACCACCAAACGCAATTCACAGGTAGCCGAGAGCGGGATCCGAACCCCTAGCTGCAGAGGTGAATCACTTGTCAGTGCAGTGGCAATCGCGTGGAGCCACCGCAGCTCCTTTGGTGACAGTTATGTAAGGTCATATGTAATTCATGTAAGGTCAGATGTTGTTAACCAAGATGCCATGTTGTGCTAACATATATCAGCACCAGCCAAGGTATTCATAGTACTGTTGAAAAAAGACATGGGACAGCAGACAGGAACACAGAAGTTATGTGGGAACATAATTTTCCCATTGCTTTGCATGGGACTTTAAAGAAAAACCCCGACCATGGCAAGTGGGGGTGGGTAAGGTTTAAACCACCTATCCTATGTTTGTGGCTGACATATAAGTAACCTGTGTGCCAAGTTTCATATAAATATCTTTAGCCGTTTGTACGTGATGCTGGAACATACATACATACATACATACATACATACATACATTTATGCACACACACACGTTGAGTTTTATATATATAGATTACCACTAAATTCCTGTGTTAGGAGTGGGGTTGTTATAGTAATCCCGTGTGCTCCATCAGGCCCTTTTTTTAACATGAGATGGTCTGAACAAAACAAAGGAGACAAAAACAGCTCATTTTAACATGGTTGCATCCCAGCTCACGCTCAGTCCCCTGTAGTGCCCACAAGACCCTTTAATATAACATTGTCCCATTGGTTAACTGTCTATATAAATCAATTTGTATTCATATACAATACAGCAGAGTACACAGAATTTGCATACGTCATTAGAAAACATTTTTATAATATATGAACATTGTGTTATTATAGGAGCTCCAATGCCAGTTGTCCGCGCCAAGCGCAGAAGGCGCCAGGCCGATGAGGAGGAGGAGGAGGATGCGGCAGAGGAGGATGCGGCAGAGGAGGAGATGGATGAAGAGGAGCAGCCAGGGCCCTCCCACTCCCCAACCCCAGCTCCTGCTGAGGAGCAAGCTGAGGAGCTTCCCCCCCCCCACCACCCCAACTTCTGAAGCAGAAGAGCAGGAGGAAGAGAGCGGTCCTGTGAGCCTCGTTCAGGAAGGTAAATATGTGCACAATTATTAATAACATTTCAACAATAAAATGTAGATATAAAAATGGACAACATATAAAGCGCACCTGTCAGATTGTAGAACCATAATATGGTATTGATGCTAGAAGTATACAGGTAGTGCATAATTATTAGGCAAGTTGTATTTTTGAGGATTCATTTTATTATTGAACAACAACCATGTTCTCAATGAACCCCAAAAACTCATTAATATCAAAGCTGAATTTTTTTGGAAGTAGTTTTTAGTTTGTTTTTAGTGTTAGTTATTTTCGGGGGATATCTGTGTGTGCAGGTGACTACTATTACTGTGCAGAATTTTTAGGCAACTTAACCAAAAAATAAATGTATACCCATTTCAATGATTTATTTTTAAAAGTGAAACCAATATAACATCTCAACATTCACAAATACACATTTCTGACATTTAAAAACAAAACAAAAACAAATCAGTGACCAATATAGCCACCTTTCTTTGCAAGGACACTCAAAAGCCTGACATCCATGGATTCTGTCAGTGTTTTGATCTGTTCACCATCAACATTGCGTGCAGCAGCAACCACAGCCTCCCAGACACTGTTCAGAGAGGTGTACTGTTTTCCCTCCTTGTAAATCCCACATTTGATGATGGACCACAGGTTCTCAATGGGGTTCAGATCAGGTGAACAAGGAGGCCATGTCATTACTTTTTTTTATTTAATACCCTTTCTTGCCAGCCACGCTGTGGAGTACTTTGACACGTGTGATGGAGCATTGTCCTGCATGAAAATCATGTTTTTCTTGAAGGGTGGTGACTTTTTCCTGTACCACTGCTTGAAGAAGGTCTCTTCCATAATCTGGCAGTAGGACTGGGAGTTGAGCTTGACTCCATCCTCAATCCGAAAAGGCCCCACAAGCTCATCTTTGATGATACCAGCCCAAACCAGTACTCCACCACCACCTTGCTGGCGTCTGAGTCGGACTGGAGCTCCCTGCCCTTTACCAATCCAGCCACGGGCTCTTCCATCTGGCCCATCAAGACTCACTCTCATTTCAGCAGTCCATAAAACCTTAGAAAAATCTTTCTTGAGATATTTATTGGCACAGTCTTGACGTTGCAGCTTGTGTGTCTTGTTCAGTGGTCATCGTCTTTCAGCCTTTCTTACCTTGGCCATGTCTCTGGGTATTGCACACCTTGTGCTTTTGGGCACCCCAGTGATGTTGCAGCTCTGAAATATGGCCAATCTTGTGGCAAGTGGCATCTTGGCAGCTGCACGCTTAACTTTTCTCAGTTCATGGGCAGTTATTTTGCACCTTTGTTTTTCCACACGCTTCTTTTGTTTGATGATCACGCTTCAGAAGCTTTGCAACTTTAAGAGTGCTGCATCCCTCTGCTAGATATCTCTCTATTTTGGACTTTTCAGAGTCTGTCAAATCCTTCTTTTGGCCCATTTTGACAAAGAAAAGGAAATTGACTAATAATTATGCACACCTGATATAGAGTGTTGATGTCATTAGACCACACACCTTCTCATTACAGAGATGTACATTACCTAATATGCCTAATCTGTAGTAGGCTTTCGAGCCTATACAACTTGGAGTAAGACAACATGTATAAAGAGGATGATGTGGTCCAAATACTAATTTGCCTAATAATTCTGCACTCCCGGGATGTGTTAGACACATAACAAGTGTATACACATGATAATGATTGATTAATAAGCAAAAAAATTTTTTTATTTATTTGGTAACGTTATTTTAAATCCAAATTTTTTTTTTATTATATCCTAACAGTATCAAGAAAGATGATGAGGCAGAACGCGCTCATAAAGACTACCCACCTGAGGATCCAGGCAAATCAGCGCCAGATCCGCTACCTTATTCAGCAAAATGTGCTGCTGGAGCAGCAGCAATTAAAAAATATAGAGAAGATGGAGCGCCTTCAGAAGCTCAATCAGAGTTATATCTGAAATTATGTTTTTATTAATAAATATTATTTTTTGGAAATGTTTCATTTCTTTTTGAAATAGATTTGTAGGTTTTTCAACACATCTAACTTCACATCAAACAAATCAACATCAACACATTTAACTTCATAATAAGCAAAAACATTTTATACTATTATTTTATTTAACAGTAACCTAGGACAAACTAAAGCACACGACACAGACACGACGAACACAAAATAAACTGTTGAAAAATGAACATAACAAAAGCAACAATATATATATATATACAAAGAGAGAGAGAGGGAGAGCAAGAAAGAGAGAGAATGCAGATGAGCTCTTGCAGACAGCCCAATGGTTGCAGTATAAATGCCGCAAAACAGGGTTTAACATAAGGTTCATTGTTATAGTTACACTTGCTGTTTAGATCCGGTCTGGTAGCTTGTAGCGGAGGCTGTTGGTGGATCCGCTGTGCCAGAGAGGTCATGAAGCTTTACTCAGCATGGAGGCAGCAGCAGGAGTATTAAAATATAATATAACTAGACAATGCATTTCCTGAGGAAAATGCGAGTGGGAATGCTGAATAGCTTAATTGGTGAGCCCCTTGCCAAAGACATTCACCATAACCACTACACTATCTTTAGGACACACAGCTTCTTTCTCTATCTGCAAAGTATAGAGTATGCTGACTTCCTGGTCGCCCCTCCCCCCTCAATAGGTTTCCCCTCCCCCCCAGGTCAGTGAGGAGGAATATTGCACTGAGGTCAGGAAAGTGATTTATGGAAAGAAATAACATTACAAACGCTTTTAATTCACAGATCTAATACATGATTTAAGCCTCCAAACAAAGCTTAATAAATCCTCAAACGTACATGCAATTGATACAACGACTACACCGTTTGAAATACACGGCCCTTGTAAACGCATCGATATGAAATTTATGTAGATAAACTTAAAAATGTGGCCATGTCTGCGATTTAGAAAAGAGCGTCTTTGTGAGTTCTGCAGCAACATTTTTTAGATAATTTAACATGAGAGTCTATGAGACATAATTTCTGGCTGTTGCTCCAATAACTAAAACTAAAATACGTATCGCAGAATTGATCACATTGCCATAAACCAGACAAGCATAGCTACGTTTTGATATTTAAAAATTGTGTATGAAAAGTAGATCTTGTGGGCGTGAGACCAATTTGTTTCCCCTTTTTGTAAAGATATTTTTAATTACAAAGATTTTTGTGAAAAATTCGCAAAACGTAAATTGCGTTTTCACCAAAAAATTGTAAACGATAACGATCTGAAAAGTCATAGCCGGATAGCTAAATATTTTGTGATCGCTTTACAGTTTTTTCAGTGTCTGTAAGTGAAAGTATGAAGTAGCTGAAACTTTTGGCAGGGCATGTGAATTCAAAGGGGAAAAGGATGTTCTCATTGACTTCAATGTTAAAAAAAGGGTCTAAAAGCTTAAAATTTATAAAAGTGTAAAAAGTAGGAAAAAACTTGAAGAAGTCCCATCATTTGCTGAAAGAGACGAACATTTTTACAGTTGAATGGTCTCAATAGCTGAAAGTATGCCGAAGTTACGCAGAACCAAAAAACGTAAGTAATAATAAGATTACTAAATTTACGGATATCAATACTGGAAATGTTTATTAAAGCATTCACACTAATTAAGATTAATACATTTATGGGTATCCATACTAGGAATGCTTATTAAAGCATTCCCACTAAGTATCACACAGGCATGATTTACAAGCAGTAGTGGTAATAGTAATACATAGCATAAAAACACTTGGGGAATACTTTACAGCATCAGTAGTGGTCATAGTAGTCAATAGTGTACCAAAAAATTGGGACACAGGTGTCTTGACTGAGCTGTAATAGTAGTAGTAGACATTGACAATACAGTGTCAAATCACTCGTGCAAGAGGTGCCATGATGAACAGCAGTCTTAATAAGAGTATATAGGGTGTGAAATAACTGCTGACATAGGTGTCTTGACTGGGCGGAAGCAGCAGCAGAAGCAGCAGTAGTAGTATTAACAGTAGTACTTGATACAGAGTCATATCACATGGACAGGAGGTGCCATGATGAACAGCAGTAGGAATAAGAGTATATAGAGTGTTAAACAACTGCTGACATAGGTGTATTGACTGGGCGGCAGCAGCAGCAGAAGCAGCAGTAGTAGTATTAACAGTAGTACTTGATACAGAGTCATATCACATGGGCAGGAGGTGCCATGATGAACAGCAGTAGGAATAGGAGTATAAAGAGTGTTAAAGAACTGCTGACATAGGTGTATTGACTGGGCGGCAGCAGCAGCTGAAGCAGCAGTAGTAGTATTAACAGTAGTACTTGATACAGAGTCATATCACATGGGCAGGAGTTGCCATGATGTACAGCAGTCTTAATAAGAGTATATAGAGTGTGAAATAACTGCTGACATAGGTGTATTGACTGGGCGGCAGCAGCAGCTGAAGCAGCAGTAGTAGTATTAACAGTAGTAGTTGATACAGAGTCATATCACATGGGCAGGAGTTGCCATGATGTACAGCAGTCTTAATAAGAGTATATAGAGTGTGAAATAACTGCTGACATAGGTGTATTGACTGGGCGGCAGCAGCAGCAGAAGCAGCAGTAGTAGTATTAACAGTAGTAGTTGATACAGAGTCATATCACATGGGCAGGAGTTGCCATGATGTACAGCAGTCTTAATAAGAGTATATAGAGTGTGAAATAACTGCTGACATAGGTGTATTGACTGGGCGGCAGAAGCAGCAGTAGTAGTATTAACAGTAGTACTTGATACAGAGTCATATCACATGGGCAGGAGGTGCCATGATGAACAGCAGTAGGAATAGGAGTATAAAGAGTGTTAAACAACTGCTGACATAGGTGTATTGACTGGGCGGCAGCAGCAGCTGAAGCAGCAGTAGTAGTATTAACAGTAGTACTTGATACAGAGTCATATCACATGGGCAGGAGTTGCCATGATGTACAGCAGTCTTAATAAGAGTATATAGAGTGTGAAATAACTGCTGACATAGGTGTATTGACTGGGCGGCAGCAGCAGCTGAAGCAGCAGTAGTAGTATTAACAGTAGTAGTTGATACAGAGTCATATCACATGGGCAGGAGTTGCCATGATGTACAGCAGTCTTAATAAGAGTATATAGAGTGTGAAATAACTGCTGACATAGGTGTATTGACTGGGCGGCAGCAGCAGCAGAAGCAGCAGTAGTAGTATTAACAGTAGTAGTTGATACAGAGTCATATCACATGGGCAGGAGTTGCCATGATGTACAGCAGTCTTAATAAGAGTATATAGAGTGTGAAATAACTGCTGACATAGGTGTCTTGACTGGGCAGCAGAAACAGCAGTAGTAGTATTACCAGTAGTAGTTGATACAGAGTCATATCACATGGGCAGGAGTTGCCATGATGTACAGCAGTCTTAATAAGAGTATATAGAGTGTGAAATAACTGCTGACATAGGTGTATTGACTGGGCGGCAGCAGCAGCAGAAGCAGCAGTAGTAGTATTAACAGTAGTAGTTGATACAGAGTCATATCACATGGGCAGGAGGTGCCATGATGAACAGCAGTAGGAATAAGAGTATATAGAGTGTTAAACAACTGCTGACATAGGTGTATTGACTGGGCGGCAGCAGCAGCAGAAGCAGCAGTAGTAGTATTAACAGTAGTAGTTGATACAGAGTCATATCACATGGGCAGGAGGTGCCATGATGAACAGCAGTAGGAATAGGAGTATATAGAGTGTCAAATAACTGCTGACATAGGTGTATTGACTGGGCGGCAGCAGCAGCAGAAGCAGCAGTAGTAGTATTAACAGTAGTAGTTGATACAGAGTCATATCACATGGGCAGGAGGTGCCATGATGAACAGCATTATTAATAAGAGTATATAGGGTGTGAAATAACTGCTGACATAATTGCCTTGACTGATCCAGTGGAGTCATGGGAGAAAATCATGTGGTCAGATGAGACTATAATATAACTTTTTGATCATAATTTCACTAACCGTGTTCGGAGGAAGAATAATGATGAGTACCATGCCAAGAACGCCATCCCTAATGTGAAGCATGGGGGTGGTAGCATCATGCTTTGGTGGTGTTTTTCTGCACATGGGACAGGGTGACTGCACTGTATTAAGGAGAGGATGACCGGGGCCATGTATTGCAAGATTTTGGGCAACAACCTCCTTCCCTGAGTTAGAGCTTTGAAGATGGGTCGAGGCTGGGTCTTCCAACATGACAATGACCCAAAGCACACAGCCAGGATAACCAAGGATTGGCTCTGTAAGGAGCATATCAAGGTTCTGGCGTGGCCTAGCCAGTCTCCAGACCTAAACCCAATAGAGAATCTTTGGAGGGAGCTCAAACTCCGTGTTTCTCAGCGAGAGCCCAGAAACATGACTGATGTAGAGAAGATCTGTGTGGAGGAGTGGGCCAAAATCCCTCCTCCAGTGTGTGCAAAGCTGGTGTAAAACTACAAGAAAGGTTTGACCGCTGTAATTGCAAAGAAAGCCTACTGTACCAAATATTAACATTGATTTTCTCTGATGTTAAAATAGTTATATTCAGCACTGTAAATACATCAGGTCCGGGGCTTCATCAGGGAATGCATGGCAAGGGACCCTTCAGCGCCCTGAACCGACGACGGGTGCCAGAAAGTCACCGCCGATCCAGGACTCATTCATCTTTATGAATGTGAGTCTGTCCACGGAGTCTGTGGACAGACGGGTCCTCTTGTCCGTGACCACCCCACCTGCCGCGCTGAATGTCCGCTCAGATAGTACGCTGGAGGGGGGGCAAGACAATAACTCCAGCGCATACTGAGCGAGCTCGCGGCAGGTGTCCAATCTGGCAACCCAGTACTCCATGGGGTCGTCGGTGCTCATACTGTCAGAAGCACCGACGGACGCCATGTAGTCTGCCACCATGTGGGCCAGCCGCTGGTGGTGACTGCTGCTGCTGCTGGTGCTGGTACTGGGTCGCTCGGTTTGGAAGAACATCCTCATCTCTTCCATTAGGTCCCCTGCTCGGCTGCAGCTGGGTGCAGCCACCTGCTGGGTGAGATGAGGGGGGACAACTGGAGGCCGGGGAGTTGCCTGCTCCAACCGTCTGACAATGGCTGCCTGCAGTTCCTCCATCCGGTGCTGCCTCCGGCTGGCTGGGATGAACTGCTCCAGTTTCCCCTTGCACCTGGGATCCAAAAGGGTGGCCATCCAGAAATCATCCCTCGTCTTGATGGTCTTAACCCGGGGGTCCCTCCTGAGGCATCTCAGCATGTGGGCAGCCATGGGGAAGAGCACAGCCCGCTGTGACTCCTCAATGCTGGCCAGGTGAATGAGGTGCGACTCTTCATCCCTGAGGCGCTGCTGGTCAAACTCAGACATGCCCAACCCCCGGACTATCGGTGCCCCCAACACCGGCTCTCCCTCCTGACCAGGCCCTGACTCCGGGACGACACCAGCAACCACCTCCTCCTCCTCTTCATCATCATCATCCTCCTCCTCCTCCTCCTCGTCCTGGCCCTGGTCTCGGTGGAGCATTGCTGACTCCTCCTGCTCCACCAAGGCACTCTCCCCAGCCTCGAGCAGGCGATCTAGTGTCCTCTCCAGCATGAACAGTATTGGCAGCACGCTATTGAGGCCGATTTGCTCACTGCTGACCATCTTGGTCGCCTGCTCGAAGGAGGACAACACTTGGCAGACCTGGTTTATCTGCCCCCACTGCGCACAGTTGTGGTGAAGCCCTCTCAGTGCCTAGTTCCATCAGGTACTCCCTCACCGCCCTTTGCTGCTCCCACAACCTCTTCAGCATGTGGAGGGTGGAGTTCCACCGCGTCACACTGTCCACAATCAGCCTGTGAAGGGGCAGATTGTACTTCCGCTGCAATTTGGACAGGGACGCGGTAGCGGTTGGGGAGCGCCTGAAGTGGCTGGCAATCCTACGCGCCTTTGCCACAATGTCACTCAACCCTGGATAAGTGCGCAGGAACTTCTGCACCACCAGGTTGAGGACATGTGCCAGACAGGGCACGTGGGTCAGACTGCCAGCACTAAGGGCGGCGAGTAGGTTGCTGCCGTTATCGCAGACAACCATACCTGCCTGGAGCCTTCGGGGTGTCAGCCACTTCTGGACCTGAGCCTGAAGTGCTTTCAGCACTTCTTCTCCAGTGTGTCTCCGGTCCCCTAAACTAACAAGCTGGAGCACGGCCTGACAGCGCACGTGCCCCACACTTGAGTAGCTACGGGGGCGCTTGCTGGGAGGCTCAGCAGCTGCGGAGACAGTGGCTTGAGGGAGACCAGCAGTTCTCCCCTGGACACCCCGGGGCGGCACCACAAGATCGGTTGCCGCCGATCCCTCACCGACGCCTCGGAGGGAAACCCAATGGGCCGTGAAGCTGATGTAGCGTCCCTGCCCATGCCTGCTGGTCCAGCCATCCATTGTCAGATGAACCCTGTCGCTGACAGCGTGATCCAGCGACAGGGTTACATTCTGCACAATGTGCTGGTGTAGGGCAGGGACACCAGTCCTGGCAAAGAAATGGCGGCTGGGGACACGCCATTGGGGTTGGGCCTGCTCCAACATATGCCTGAAGGGGTTGCTGTCAACTATGTTGAAGGGCAGCAGATGTTGGGCAATAACCCTTGCCAGGAGCCCATTGAGGGAACGCACACGTCGGTCTCCAGGGGGGAAGGGAGTGGTGCGGTCAAAGGCGTCTGAAATCGACGCCTGGCGCCGGACGGCAGTGCGGGACACAGACGCGGAGGGTGCTGTGGAAGTAGAGGTCTGGCTGCCGGTACCAGTACCTCTACTAGAGGGAGCGGGGGGCATGACCTGCTGGAAAGAGATGAAGATGTGGCAGGGGCTGCTGTACCCTGCTCACTTGTGGTGGTGGCGCTGCTACCACCACCACGCTTCATCTCGTCATACAATGCCCAGTGGTTTATCCTCAGGTGCTGGTTCAGGGCTGTGGTACCCACCCGAGCCAAACACTTCCCTCTCTTCACCCTCACTTTACAAATCCGGCAGATGGCCACGGTAGGGTTGTCTGCCACCAGGGTAAAGTAATTCCAGACAGGTGACTTCAGCACCGCCCTCCTGTCAGATGGGGTGACGCTTACTTGCACCTGCTGGGACTCGGTGCGCACAGGTGGAGCTGCCTGCTGCTGCTGCTGCTGCTGCTGCTGCTGCTCCTCCTCCTGACACCTCCTGCTGCCATCACCAGTGGAGACCCTGACGATGGTCTCCCTGGTGGTGACCTGGCGCACCGTTTCACCAGGGTGCCTACCTTCCCCGTCGTCACTGACGTAGTGAGCCGACGCGTCAGATGGCAACCATGATGGGTCACCCTCTTCGCCCCCAGAGATGTCAGACCAAGGGCTGAAATGTGTTGGTCTGAGGGAACCACCTGACATGGAGCCTCTAGCCTGGCTCCGCTGTCCCCTCACCCACGCCTGGGTCTGACTAGGTGCTGCTGTTTCCTGCACCAAAACAGCAGCACCAGTTTGAAGGGATGTCTCTGGGATACTGCCAGCAGGTATCCCATCCTCCTCATCCATCCCTTCAAAAAGGTCCTGACCATCAGGACAGAGCTGGAGGTCTGCCTGATGCATGGCCTCCCCCAAGAGATCCCTCTCACTGTCGCTGTCGAACAGTAAGATGCTGGACTCTTGGGGGCTGGGGGGGGTAGTACAGGCACCGGTGTAATGGTGGTACTACTGTGAGTCGGGACCGACGACTCAGTGGCACTGCTGTGCCCCATGTAGTCCACCACTACTTGAGCCTGAGATGGCAATATCGGGCGGCTGCCCGATGGGAAGAACTCCCGGATCAGGCGTACTCCCCTTGCACCCGATCCTCTACCACTAGTAGGGGCACGAGAGGTACCCCGTGCTGGCAGCGATCCAGCACTGGGAGTAACTCCCCTACCCCTGCTGCCACGGCCACGGATGCCGCTCATTATTGCTGATATGTGTGTGGGGGGGGGTAAACTTTATTGGGGGGGGAAAATGTGAACAAAATGTGTTTTTGTGTATTTTTTACAAGACAGGCACGCAGACAAAGACGTACACAGACAGCTACTAAACTATAAGAAAAGTAGTACACCAGACAAGGACTACAAAATTAAAGAAAAAAAAAAAAGCACTAAACAAACACTAACTTTTTTTTTTTTTTTTTTTAAACACAAAACACAGACACTAAACACACACTAAGCTAAGCTAGATGAAATAAATGTACACTAACAGTGTGTACACTTACTACACAAAATTTAACTAAACTGAACACAAAACTTAGCTTTTATAAAAGCTCTTTAGGAAAAACTAAACAAAATGTGAACTGAGATGCCTATCAAATATCACTGAACAGCGAACCTGCAAGATCTAACAGTAACACAAGATGAACAAAACTTAGCTTTTAGAAAAGCTCTTTTAGAAAGCTCAGCAAAATGTGTTCTGAAATATCTAGCAAATATCACTGAACAGCGAGGATTGCAGGATCAAACAGTAACACAAATGAAAAAAACAGCACAAAACAGCACAAAACGTAGCTTTGAAAAAAGCTCTTGGGTCTATTGCTTTGAAAAAAGCAGTTGATATACTGGAAAAGATCCACTGGAATCACTAAATAGCAATGCTGGTGATGATCTAAATCAATCAAGAACAAAGACACAGGAAACCAGGAACACAGAAACAGCCTCCACACTCTATAGCCAGCTTCTGAATCTGCAATGAAATGGTGCTGGGAGTGAGCTTATATAATGTCCATGCAGGCAGGTTCCTATTGGTTGCTAACCTCTGACGAGTGTGGAAGGAGAACTCTGATTGGCTCTGATGCAAAAGGGCGGAGCAAATAATCGCGCAATATTCCTATTGCCGAATATTCGCATTGCGAATATTCGGCAATATAAAATGATCGCTTCAGCTACTCGGCCCAATGGCTCTAATCATACCAGCAATGCTTTCAGACGTCTATGGAGATCACTAGGATGTGATCTGTTTTAAAAATGAAACTGTAAAAATCGCTCTGATGCGGAAGATCGGGGCGAGGAAAGTAATCGCGCGATATTGCGTTTGCCGAATAATCGCATTGCGATCTTTCTGGAAAATTCAATGAACGCTTCAGCTACTCGGCCCAGGGTCTCTAATGATACCAGCAATGCTTTTAGACGTCGATGGAGATATCTAGGATGTGATCTGTTTCAAAAAAAAAATTGTAAAAAATCGAATATTCGGAATTGCGAATATTCACCGCGAATTTCGAAATATAGCGCGATTTCTCGAATATGCTATATTCGAGTCGAATATTCGCAATGCGAATATTCGTGAGCAACACTAGGTAGGGGGCAGAGGCAAGGAGTGACTCAGAAGGGGGGAGTTCCTGCACCAAATCTCTGAGAAAAAAAGCACATCACCTGCGGAGAGATGTCTCCAGTCCAGACCATTGTCTATGTGCCATTTACCAACACAATTAGACACAGCAACAAGAGGGGAGATGGGGGAGAAAGGATGTAGCATTACATTACATTATCTCAATGCCAGCTTGTCCCCAGGTCTCCAGTCTCTTCTGGGCCATAATCTGTGGGTGAGAGGCCCGCCCACAGTCCCTTCCAAAACACACAGTGACAATGGGGTTCTGTCACACTTATCATGAAAGCTCCAGATTTAAAAAGATTAACCACTTCATTACTGGGCACTTAAACCCCCCTTCGTGCCCAGACCAATTTTCAGCTTTCAGCTCTGACGCATTTTGAATGACAATTGCGCGGTCATACAACACTGTACCCAAATTATATTTTTATCGTTTTTTTCCCACAAATAGAGCTTTCTTTTGGTGGTATTTGATCACCTCTGCAGATTTTAGTGATTGTGTTTAGGTTTACTTTAAGTTGGCCACATTTCAAACATATCTAAAGGAATTACGGCTATCATTTGCTTTGCAAAAAAGTTCATAGTTCATTTTGTGTACATTTAAGGCTGGAATTGTCCATTCATTACACTTTTCAGCAAACCCTCCTGCAGCTTCTTCCTGGCATCAAACACTGGCATCGGTAAGCTTGCATATTTATTCTCAAATACTTATAGCCAAGCATGGATCTAGCGACGGTCTGGTCTTTGTTCTGGACCAGATGTTTCCGCTCTTTCTGCCCGGTAACGGCGAGCATTGTGGAACCTTATTAAAGAGTGCCTTCTGCTAATCATGCCAAGGGAACTTCACATTAAGCCAGGAGAGTGGCTGAGTCAATGAGACAGCTGGTACCAGCCTCCCAGGAGAGCAGATACCTAACCTACATGATTCATGCGGCTCGCGCGAGCCTGAATTCAGGATCACACAAATGATTTTTCTTCGAGAGAAGAGACAAATGGCAGCAGAAGTGCTTTGTAAGCCTAATTCACAAGGAGTTGTGGGCCCTCTGGCTTTTCAACGTTTCCTCCTTTTTTTTTGTCTTCTTTGGGTGAATGATCGAGTGAGATTGTGTTTTCATTTCATGTTTTGTTATCTTCCCTTGTACAGTCTATTTTTCTGGTATCTGGGCTAGTGGAAAAATTAATATCTAAATCTTCAGGTTAAAAAAAATGTACAAGGATATAAAATCGCCCCAGAGTTATTCCCGATGAATAAGAGATTTGATACCTGTATCGAAGCCGAAAAAGGAGGTGTACAATGCGCCTTATGCTAACTCCGCCTGAAAGGAAAGTATTTGTCCGGTAGCCACGACATTCAGATGGGAATTGGCCGTTTCAGACAGAAGTATGACGGAGCTATCGATAACCCAACCACCGTAACTTCAAAATATGCTGAATAATTACTGTATTTATAGGCATATAACACGCACAGGCGTATAACACGCGCCTTCATTTTAAGAAGGACGTTTCAGGAAAAAAACTTAAATTTTAAATAAATTGCCCATCAGTGCAGCTTGATCAATGCCCATCTGCAGCTTCACAATTGCCCATCAATGCAGCTTGATTAAAGCCCATCTGCAGCCTCAAAATTGCCCATCAGTGCAGCTTTATCAATGCCCATCTGCAGCTTCACAATTGCCCATTAATGCAGCTTGATCAATGCCCATCTACAGCCTCAAAATTGCCCATCAATGCCGCTTGATCAATGCCCATCTGCAGCCTCACAATTGCCCATTAATGCAGCTTGATCAATGCCCATCTGCAGTCTCAAAATTGACCATCAATGCAGCTTGATCAATGCCCATCTGCAGTCTCAAAATTGCCCATCAATGCAGCTTGATTAATGCCTATCTGCAGCCTCCCCATTTCAATGAATGCAGCTTGATCAATGCCCATCTCAGTGAGGGGGCAGGATGAGTGCCGTCAGATTACATACAGCGAGAATCTCCTATTTACTCAGTGGCCTCTTTAATACAAAGTCCCGCCTCCTGTACCAGTTTCTATGATAGACAGACACTGGTCCAATGCTGGCCCAAGAGACTGGACTTCATATTACAGAGGCTGCTGAGTAAACAGGATATTCTCGCTGTATGTAATCTGATGGCATTCGTCCCACTCCCCTTCCCGTTCTCTCCAAGGGAGCCCGGAGGATTTGGCTGCCCAATGACCAGGCCATTTTTTGAGATTCGGCACTGCATCGCTTTAACTGACAATTGCACGGTCGTACTGATGAAGACTCATTAATTAATTGATTTCCTGATACAATCTCAGGGTTACCCATTTCTGCGGCTGATTTCAAATTACTATGGGTGAGACAATGCAATCTACAGACAAAAAGATTCACATGCTCACCTCTTAGCTCGATTCCAACAGGAAGTAGAAACCTCCCTCACTTCAGTTTCATTAAAAAAAATACAACATCACAAAAATGCATTTGATTGGTTCACATTAAACAGAAACACCCATTGATTACTCAGTACCACCCACCCCCTTGTAAGTCTGTCATTGGTCAGTTCATATAGAAGGGTGGTTTCTCCTCACAAGTTCATTTCAGCTCTGCAAACAGTTTTCTTCCAAAAAGTCACACAGGCTCACAGTTCATTTAGGAATGCAATGGGGGCTGGGAACTTCCTCTGAAAATCCACAAGTGCTTCTCCAAAGTGAAGCGTCCAGGAAAGGCTTGAAATGTGTAGCAAAGAGGAAATGGCAGTAGAAGGGAGGAGGAATGGGGTGAGAATGAGGGGTGAGTCGCAGCTGCTTTTATAATAGTCCTTTGTATATTCAACTTTAAGTTCTAAGATGTACTTATAACTTTAAAACATTTATTTCTTCATTTTATCAATATTCGACAATATCTGCATTGCAACACATACCCATACATACATATGCATATATATCTTATATAGATAATGAATATAAAAACAATATATAAGAATATAAGAAAAGCAACATTTAAGTGATTCCAATCATAAAAAGAATTAGCCTAATTTGAAAAATAGGGATTTTATAATCATCCACTACAGTACGACGTGGCTTCCAAACAAAATTGACGTCCTTTTTTTCCCACAAATAGAGCTTTCTTTTGGTGCCATTTGATCACCTTTGCGGCTTTTATTGTTTTCGCTATAAACAAAAAAATTGCTTTTTTTTTTTCTATAATAAATATCGCCAAAAAATATATAAAAAAAAACAAATTTCTTTCTCAGTTTAGGCCGATACATATTCTTCTACATATTTTAGGTAAAAAAAATCGCAAAAAGCATATATTGATTGGTTTGCGCAAAAGTCATAGCGTCTACAAAATAGGGGGTATATTTATGGCATTTTTAATAATATTTATTTTTTTACTAGTAATGGCGGCAATCTGCGATTTTTATCATGACTATGACATTATGGCGGACACATCGGACACTTTTGGTGCTATTTTTGGGACCATTGTCATTTATACAGCGATCAGTGCTAAAAAAAATGCACTGATTACTGTTTAAATGACACTGGCAGGGAAGGGGCTAACCACTGGGGGGCGAGGAAGGGGTTAAGTGTGTTCTAGGGAGTGATTCTAACTGTGTAGGGGCTGGGCTTACTGTGACACGATAGTGATCACTGCTCTGATGACAGGGAGCAGTAGATCAGTGTCCTTTCACAAGGCAGAAAAGGGAAATGCATCTCCCTGTTCTGCAGCTCTGTGACACGATTGCGTGACACCGGCGGACATCGAGCCCATGGGTGCCACGGGCACGGATCACACACCTCGGATCACATTTCCAAATTCAAAGAAACCTACCTGTACGTTGCTTTGCGCAGCCGTGCAATCCTGCCGACGTATATCTGCAGGAGGCGGTTGGCAAGCGGTTAATACAAGGTGCACCCATAACAAAAGGATTCTTAAAGTATGTGTGTTCAAAGTAGAAGTTGTAGATGGAGTAAACTCCTGCGCTGTCTGAAAAGTGAAAGGAGGGGGACAAACTAAAAATACTGCTGCAAATATAAAAGTCTACCTCGATAGACTAAAGTGAAACAGAAAGATTAAATTGCAATACTTGCGCTGTAAGGTGTGGGACAGGGAGTATGTAATGGACAGTAATATTTATGAGTGACTGGTGAAAATATTATTTGGTGAGAACAATATTATAAAACATATAACAGTGAGACCAATACAAGGACAGTCCTTAATGAGCAAGTCTGCACTCTAGGAAGGTCCAGATCCAGTGCAGTCCTGCCGTGCATTAATGTGCTCCAAACGGAGATAAATCCTAATCTCCAACGGTGCAGGTATTGTGTAAAAATAAAAATGCAATCAAAAAATGAAGATACGAAAAGTACACGGAAAACAGTCCTGAAGGAAATATATGTGAGACCCTTAGATCCGTAATATAGGTGAAAATAGGATAGTTGAGCCAACACCAAAGTTATATGTAAACACCTTTGGTGAACCCAGCTGCTCACCTCGAGTTGACCACAATATGTCCAGGTTAAAATGGTCTAGATGGTTACAATCCACAAATAACACATGTAAGTCTCCATCCGATGTTTAACATGAAAAAACAAAGTAAAAAGACAAAAAGAGGCTGATGGTGAAATACCGTCACAAAAAAGATATTAACAAATGGGATCTTGGCGAATGGGAATGCACTCACATGTGAGTGAGAGATCTCAGACTCATATCCACGAGTACCGCACTCGTCGGTCCCTCTATCTTTCCTCTGCTTCTTTCCACTAATTCTCAGGGTTCAGATGCTGGCTGTTTTGATCTCCCCAGGGTTTCTCAGTGTGTGACACTGTCTCAGCTGCTGTGGGCTTGTGGTAACTCCTATCCCTCTCTCATTAGCTCAGATGGAGCGCTCAGGTGGCGTTTGCAATGTGAAAAGGGGTGAAAGAAACATACCCATAGTATAGCCCAGTCAGCAATGTAAACCGATTTTATTAAAAGCAACAGTTAAAACTCACATATCAATGCGGGAACTCTGCAACAATCCTTACGAGCGGCGAACTCGTATGTCCGTTCGTCAGATGTTGTGGTGTGTCCTGCCTACCAATCCCAAAATTGGGATTGGTAGGCAGGACACACCACAACATCTGACGAACGGACATACGAGTTCGCCGCTCGTAAGGATTGTTGCAGAGTTCCCGCATTGATATGTGAGTTTTAACTGTTGCTTTTAATAAAATCGGTTTACATTGCTGACTGGGCTATACTATGGGTATGTTTCTTTCACCCCTTTTCACATTGCAAACGCCACCTGAGCGCTCCATCTGAGCTAATGAGAGAGGGATAGGAGTTACCACAAGCCCACAGCAGCTGAGACAGTGTCACACACTGAGAAACCCTGGGGAGATCAAAACAGCCAGCATCTGAACCCTGAGAATTAGTGGAAAGAAGCAGAGGAAAGATAGAGGGACCGACGAGTGCGGTACTCGTGGATATGAGTCTGAGATCTCTCACTCACATGTGAGTGCATTCCCATTCGCCAAGATCCCATTTGTTAATATCTTTTTTGTGACGGTATTTCACCATCAGCCTCTTTTTGTCTTTTTACTTTGTTTTTTCATGTTAAACATCGGATGGAGACTTACATGTGTTATTTGTGGATTGTAACCATCTAGACCATTTTAACCTGGACATATTGTGGTCAACTCGAGGTGAGCAGCTGGGTTCACCAAAGGTGTTTACATATAACTTTGGTGTTGGCTCAACTATCCTATTTTCACCTATATTACGGATCTAAGGGTCTCACATATATTTCCTTCAGGACTGTTTTCCGTGTACTTTTCGTATCTTCATTTTTTGATTGCATTTTTATTTTTACACAATACCTGCACCGTTGGAGATTAGGATTTATCTCCGTTTGGAGCACATTAATGCACGGCAGGACTGCACTGGATCTGGACCTTCCTAGAGTGCAGACTTGCTCATTAAGGACTGTCCTTGTATTGGTCTCACTGTTATATGTTTTATAATATTGTTCTCACCAAATAATATTTTCACCAGTCACTCATAAATATTACTGTCCATTACATACTCCCTGTCCCACACCTTACAGCGCAAGTATTGCAATTTAATCTCAAAGTAGAAGTTATTTGCCTTCAGGCTGCCTTTCTGACATATTAGTACTGTGGCCACTCTTCCTAGAACTGGGGACCCAACAAAGATGACTCCCAAGGCGCAATGCAAAATCATCAATGAGGTAAAGAAGAACCCATGAGTAATAGCTAAAGGCTTGTAAACATCACTGGAACAGGCAAACATCCCTGTTCGTGAGTCAACCATATGTAAGTCTTTGAAGAGACAGAGGCCCGGATTCACAAAGCACTTACGCCAACGTATCTCGAGATACGCCGCGTAAGTGTAAATATGCGCCGTCGTATCTATGCTCCGTGCTCATAAACTGAGATACACCCTCAAAATAGGCTTCATCCGACCGACGTAACTTTCCTACGCCGGCGTATCGTGGGCGCATATTTAGGCTGGCCGCAAGTGGCGCTCCCATTGATTTCCTATTCAAATATGGAAATGAGGGAGATACGTCGATTCATGAACGAACTTGCGCCCCCGCGCATAATATACGCAGTTTGCGTAAGTCGTATGTCCGGTGTAAAGTTATTCCCCATATATGAGGCGCAACTCATGCTAAGGTATGGACCAAAGTAACACAAGCCGTCGTATTTTACGTAGTTTACGTAGTAAGTGAATATGGCTGGGCGTAGGTTACGTTCACGTCGTAGGCAGTGATCCGTCGTATGTTAAGGAAGTAGTTCCGACGTGATTCTGAGCATGCGCACTGGTATACGTCCACGGGATGGCGCATGCGCCGTTTGTTTTAAGTACTTGTATGGCACTCGGCCCATCATTTGCATGGTGTCACGCCTCATTAGCATGGCTCACGCCCACTTCCACCTACGACGGCTTACGCCGAGGGATTACCCATGTTTGGCTGGGGGATGGCCCGGGATGATCTGTGTTCAGCTGATATGGCAAGTCCAGGATTACCCATGTTTGGCTGGGGGCTGGTCTGGGAGGATCTGTGTTCGGCTAGGGGCAAGTCCAGGATTACCCATGTTTGGCTGGGGGCTGGTCCGGGATGATCTGTGTTCGGCTAGGGACAAGTCCAGGATTACCCATGTTTGGCTGGGGGCTGGTCCGGGATGATCTGTGTTCGGCTAGGGACAAGTCCAGGATTACCCATGTTTGGCTGGGGGCTGGTCCAGGATGATCTGTGTCCGGCTAGGGACAAGTCCAGGATTACCCATGTTTGGCTGGGGGCTGGTACGGGATGATCTGTGTTTGGCTAGGGACAAGTCCAGGATTACCCATGTTTGGCTGGGGGCTGGTCTGGGATGATCTGTGTTCGGCTATGGACAAGTCCAGAATTACCCATGTTTGGCTGGGGGCTGGTCCGGGATGATCTGTGTTCAGCTGATATGGCAAGTCCAGGATTACCCATGTTTGGCTGGGGGCTGGTCCGGGATGATCTGTGTTCGGCTAGGGGCAAGTCCAGGATTACCTATGTTTGGCTGGGGGCTGGTCCGGGATGATCTGTGTTTGGCTAGGGACAAGTCCAGTATTACCCATGTTTGGCTGGGGGCTGGTCTGGGATGATCTGTGTTCGGCTAGGGACAAGTCCAGAATTACCCATGTTTGGCTGGGGGCTGGTCCGGGATGATCTGTGTACGGCTAGGGGCAAGTCCAGGATTACCCATGCTTGGCTGGGGGCTGGTCCGGGATAACCTGGGTGCAAAGGAAGTGGGTTAAATCTGGCAACAAAAAATTATTACAGAGCAAATCAATTTATTGAAGCTGAGTATTGCCCCTAAGTCTGGTTTTGTTATCTTATTTTTAAATTCATTCTTATTATGTTATTTTTGTGTATTTTATTTTGTAATTATGTTATTTTGGCCAAAATTTTACTTTAAATAAATTGCAGGAAACAATGGATGAAGGGTGTAAATTAGTGTTTTTATATACATACATATATATATATATATATATATATATATATATATATATATATATATATATATATATATATATATATATACATATATATATATATATATATATATATATATATATATATATACACACATTATATTATACATTGTAAGATACTTAAGGAGATTGAGTTGTGTTTTTTTTTTCTCTTACTTAGACATGGCGTTAAAATGAAAAAGAGCTTTCTTTTTTTCCAAGCTGACATCAGACACATTTTTCTCGATGAAGTCTGACAGCTGTGCAGCACACATCGGAGATTATGAAGCTGGACACATCGGTTGTACATGATCCCTCACAGCGTCTGCTCATAGGGGGGTTATTTGTTAAAGGGAATTTTAGCGCAGCTTATTGTAAGCCGGCCCGATTCTCCTTTGTGCTTAACTTAAAGGAATTTCACACCAAGATATGTTTTATTAATACGGGACACCCAGGCTGGATTGTATCACGTCGCAATGAAGTTTTGGAAGAGCTGTGTTAAAAAATAAAATAGCAACTGCTAGAGATGTGCAGGCCAAAAATCTTTTTTTATTTCCCATTCATTTGTTAAGTTAAAGGGGTAGTAAACCCTTGTGGTTTTTCTCCTTAAAGCGGAGTTCCCCCCAAAAATGTAACTTCTGCTTTTCGGAACCCTCCCCCCCTCCGGTGTCACATTTGGCACCTTTCAGGGGGAGGGGGGTGCAGATACCTGTATAATACAGGTATTTGCACCCACTTTCCGGGGAGAAACTCCCACGGGAGTCACTCCACTTCCCGCCCCCCTTGTGGGAAACACACTGGGGCAGATTCAGGTACCTTTGCACAGTTTTTACGGAGGCGCAGGGCAACGTTTTTGCCCTGCGCCCCCGCAAATTTCCTGCGCTACCCGCGATTCACGGAGCAGTAGCTCCATAAATTGCGTGGGCGCTCCAGCAAAATGCCCGGCGTAAGCGCGCGCAATTTAAATGATCCCGTAGGGGGCGGGAATCATTTAAATTAGGCGCGTTCTTGCGCTGATCGTAGAGCGCATGCTCCATCGGGAAACATTCCCGACGTGCATTGCGGCAAATGACGTCGCAAGGACGTCATTTGCTTCAAAGTGAACGTGAATGGTGTCCAGCGGCATTCACGATTCACTTACGCAAACTACGTAAAGTTCAAATTTCGCGACGCGGGAACGACGGGTATACGTAACATTGGCTGCCCCTGCTAATAGCAAGGGCAGCCTTACGCAAAAACCGCCGTACGCAAACGACGTAAACTGCGTACGCAGGGCTCGCGTAACATTGTGAATCGGCGTTAGTATGCAATTTGCATACTATACGCTGAGCACAACGGGAACGCCACCTAGCGGCCATCGCAAGAATGCAGCCTAAGATATGCGGGCATAAGAGCCTTATGCCACGCATATCTTAGGCTGCAGTCGGCGTAACAAGGTTCCTGAATCAGTAGCATTCGTTACGCCGGCGCAAGTAAGCAATTGCGCTGCGTAACTATGGTTACGCAGGCGCAATTGCTCTCTGAATCCGGGCCACTGGTCCCAGGAGACAAGCAATTGCTCATCTTCTGCTGCCGACATCGCTTTTTGCACTTGATATTTGGAATTTGGAAGTTTGGTGACCTGGTGGGTCAGAAAAAGATGCAAAGATCCTAACAGAGATTGTGGGGTGGAATCTTAGGAGTGCCAAAGGATCTTATATCATTTGATGCTGGCTATTTCCATTTTTAAGGTGAGAGTTCTGTGAGCACATAATAAATCGGATGAAGAGAATACTTATTGGAAATAGCTTTAACATCAAGAACGACATGGAGTGGAAATCAATTTTTGGACTATTTTTTATGCATATCACTTTTGGTCACATATATCACTTATTGTTATAATATATTACTGTGCAGAATCACTTACCTATTTAATTTTTCTGTATGTGTATTGTGAACACTATTAGGTTTTGCAGCTGATTTTATGTGTTTGTTTTTTTGATATCACTAGTTTGATTATTTAATCTGGATCACATTATTTGGTAGCGCAAAGGACTTTTTGTTATACTTTTGTGGGGAAAAAATGACATAAATTTTATTTGGGTACAGCATCACACAACCGCTCAATTGTCAGTTAACCACTTAAAGGAGTTCTCCAAGCTAAAACTTTTAACCCCCGCTGTGCCCGGGCTGTAAAACTATACAAAATAAACTTTCACTTACCTGCCTACGATCCCCCGTTGTTCCGATATCGCCGTCCCGTTCTCCGGTCCCGGTCTGTTCCACTTCCTGCGGGTCGGTGACTCACAGTGCGCTCAGCCTATCAGCGGCCTCAGCAATGTCCCGTCGCGGCCGCTGATAGGCTGAGCGCACTGTGAATCACCGACCCGCAGGAAGTGGAACAGACCGGGACCGGAGAACGGGACGGCGATATCGGAACAACGGGGGATCGTAGGCAGGTAAGTGAAAGTTTATTTTGTATAGTTTTACAGCCCGGGCACAGCGGGGGTTAAAAGTTTTAGCTTAGAGAACTCCTTTAAGGACCGCCGTACGATGATATACGTCGGCAGAGTGGCACGGCTGGGCATAAGCATGTACAGGTGGGTCGTGTGCGTGCCGCCGGCGGCGCACTCGCGACACGGTCCTGAGCTCCGTGACTGCGCCCGTGGGACCCACGGACCCAATCGCCGCCGGTGTCGCGCAATCGGGTCAGAGCGAGGAAGAACAGGGAGAGGTAAGTGTAAACAAACTTCTCCCCGTGCTTCCTAGTGAGCCTGTCACTGATTATCTGTTCCCTGTCATAGGGAACGACAATCAGTGACGTCACACGCACAGCCACGCCCCCCCACAGTAAGAATCACTCCCTTAGGGCACACTTAAAGTGGAGCTCCACCCTAAAGTGGAACTTCCACTCATTAGAACCCTCCCCCCGTCTGGTGTCACATTTGAAACCATTCAGGGGGAGGAGGGTGCAGATACCTGTCTAAAGACAGGTATTTGCACCCACTTTCGGTCAGACTGCGGGCAGGACATCAGATCCCCCCCCCCCCCGTTGTGTTCTGGGAAACACACAGCTCCCAGAACACAGCAGGGACCAGTGAGCACGGCGCACACGACTCGCGCACGCGGCGTAGGGAACCGGGCAGTGAAACCGGAGCGCTTCACTTCCAGGTTCCCTCACCAAGGATGGCGGTGGGGGCAGCAGAGTGACGAGCGATCCCTCGTCCTCTGCTGCCGACGGCGCTGGACTCCAGGACAGGTAAGTGTCCTAATATTAATAGTCAGCAGCTGCAGTATTTGTAGCTGCTGGCTTTTAATATTTTTTTTTCCGCGGAGCTCCGCTTTAACTCCTACAGCGCCCCTTCACTGCCAGTATCATTTTTACAGTAATCAATGCATTTTAATAGCACTGTTCGCTATAAAAATGACAATGGTCCCAAAATAGTGTCAAAAGAATCTGATGTGTCTGCCATAATGTCGCAGTCACAATAAAAATCGATGCTTACCGCCTTTACTAGAAAAAAAAAGTTATTAATAAAAATGCAATAAAACTATCCCCTATTTGGTAGACGCTTTAAATTTTGCGCAAACCAATCAATAAATGCGTATTGTGATTTTTTTTACCAAAAATATGTAGAAGAATACGTATCAGCCTAAACTGAGGAAAAAAATGTTTTTTTATATCTTTTTGGGGGGATATTTATTATAGCAAAAAGTAAAAAATATTGAATTTTTTTCAAAATGGTCCCTCTATTTTTGTTTATAGCGCAAAAAATAAAAATCGCAGAGGTGATCAAATACCACCAAAAGAAAGCTCTATTTGTGAAAAAAAAAGGACGCCAATTTTGTTTGAGAGCCACGTTGCACGACCGCGCAATTGTCAGTTAAAGCGATGCAGTGCCGAATTGCAAAAAGAGGCAAGGTCCTTTAGCTGCATAATGGTCCGGGGCTTAAGTGGTTAAAGTAATGCAGTGCTGTATTGCAAAAAAATGGCCTGGTCATGATGGGGGTCAAGTGGTTAATAAAGGAAATAGTAGATATTATATATTGCAATAAATTGTGGTAACCAATCAGATATCTTTCTATGATCTGTAAAAAAACTGAGATTATTATTACAATACACGATTTATATAGCGCCAACAGTTTGCGCAGTGCTTTACAACATAAAGGCAGACAGTACAGTTACAATACAATGCAATACAGGAGGAATTGCTCGTTAGAGATTACAATCTAGGAGATCTTATTGGTTCCTATGGTTTATTGCACTACGCATATCATTTTTGTTTTTTGTGTTGAGATTTACAAAAGCCTGAACTTGGGTTTTTATTACTTTGCCCTTTTTCTCATGTTCCAGTAATGTCACGTCTGCAGTGAGAGTTATAAGATTATTCTCCATCTCCATAGTGACAGATAACAGGCAGCGACTTTCTGATCACCTACTAACAGAAATGCTTCTATACTCTTTTACAGGGTTTTTACGCAGGGTTAGTGAGACTCCAGGGAGTGAAAGATCTAGTAAATGAAATAAAATGTATTAACCCTTGTGTGGCTTTTAAGCAAAACTAAACTTTCTCGATCGACATTAACTATTTTTAATCCTTTATCATGCTAGTGTAAGCAAATAGATAGGAAGCATAGCTTCCCTGTCCCTGATTTCGAGGGACTGTCTCTGATTTGGAGCAATGTCCTTCTGTCCCTCTTCCCCCCTCATGTGTCCCTCATTTTGGTCTGATCTGTATCGATGTATATAAAATTAACTTGTTTTGTTTCAAAAAGTGTTTCCCAGTGCTAAACCTTTCATCCAAATTCTAAATTGCTGCATTTGTACATTTTAAAAGCCAATATAAAGGAATAGTAGTGGTAAAAAAAAAAAAAAAGTCCTTGTGGATTTAATAGACACAGGGCACCTTGGGAGTGAGCCTGCATGAGCGCCCCAATGGAAATCAGTTTTCTACGGGGGCACTCGCTGAAGAGAAACAGCCAAGAGAACCAGCAGGGGACCCCAGAAAAGGCATTGGTTTGATCCAAACCCATATTTGGCTGAACCCAGAAAGAAGCTGTAATTGCCAGGCCTAATCAGCTGCGGCTGGGACATTTGACCTATTATGGCCTCATGACCATATTAGGTGGACTAACTAGGGCCACATGACCATATTCGGTGAGGGGTGAGCTTTGGTTTGATACAAACCCATGTTCGACTGAACCCACAAAGAAGCTATCATTGCCAGGCCTAATCAGCTGCGGCTGGTACATTTGACCTGTTATGTCCTCTAACTAGGGCCACATGACCATTTTAGTGGTCATAACTAGGGGTGAGCTTAGGTTTGACCCAAACCCATGTTTGGCTGAGCCCAGAAAGAAGCTGTCATTGCCAGGCCTAATCAGCCGCGGCCAGGACATTTGACCTATTATGGCCTCATGACCATATTAGGTGATCTAACTAAGGCCACATGACCATATTCGGTGGTCATAACTTGGGATGAGCTTGGGTTTGATCCAAACCCATGTTCGGCTGAATCCAGAAAGAAGCTATCATTGCCGGCCCAATAGCTGCGGCCGGGACATTTGACCTATTATGGCCTCATGACCATATTAGGTGGTCTAACTAAAGCCACATGACCATATTCAGTGGTCATAACTAGACGAGAGCCTTGGTTTGATACAAAACCCATGTTCGGCTAAACTCAGAAAGAACCTGTCATTGCTAGGCCTAATCAGCTGTGGCCGGGATAGTGGACCTATTATGGCCTCATGACCATATTAGGTGATCTAACTAGGGCCACATGACCATATTCGGTGGTCATAACTAGGAATGAGCTTGGGTTTGAATCAAACCCATGTTCGGCTGAACCCAGAAGGAAGCTGTCATTCCCAAGCCTAATCAGCTGCGGGCGGGATATTGGCCTCATGACCATATTAGGTGGTCTAACTACAGCCACATGACCATATTAGGGGCACATGACCATATTAGTTGGTCTAACTAAGGCCACATGACCATATTAGGGGCACATGAAAATACTAGGTGGTCTAACTAAGGTCACATGACCATATTAGGGGCACATGACCATATTAGGTGGTCTTACTAAGGCCACATGACCATATTAGGGGCACATGATCATATTAGGTGGTCTAACTAAGGCCACATCACCATATTAGGGGCACATGACCATATTAGGTGGTCTAACTTAGGCCACATGACCATATTAGGGGCACATGACCATATTAGGTGGTCTTACTAAGGCCACATGACCATATTAGGGGCACATGATCATATTAGGTGGTCTAACTAAGGCCACATGACCATATTAGGGGCACATGACCATATTCGGTGGCCATATCTAGGGGTGAGCTTTGGTTTGATCCAAACCCATGTTCGGCTGAACCCAGAAAGAAGCTGCCATTGCCAAGCCCCATCAGCTGAGGCTGGGGCATTTGAGCGCAGTTACACGATATGAAATTTTATATAGGAGAATTTCCACTTTTGTTCCAGTCCAAGAGCAGTAAAGCCCAAACTGATCTCCACCCAAAATGAAGAACTTTTCGCATTATATAGAGTTGATTATTTAAATGATCTTTGTGTACATAAATAATAATTGTAGAATATAAATGGATACTCTACGCAGAGGGACCGTGGGATTATAAGTTTGACCAAGTGTAGAAACCTTGCCTCTGCCTTAGCAGATAACTCTCCTAATATCCGCCGTAGTGCTGGCTGGATATTTTCATTGCTAATTCGGTGACTGATGAGATCTGACTAAACTCGGGAGGAAAATCTGCAACCTAAGCAGCAGTCTGGCATTTGCCACAGCAGTATTTTCCCTGTGATAGCATTTATGTGAATTCCTTTCATTTAATCAAAGATTCTATTGCATTCTAATACAAGATGTTGATTGATGCTCTCCATGGACCTGGATGGCGGCTTCCTGTAAAACGCGCCGAGATTTATTGCTACGGTTGCAGCTGTACGTTAAATACTTTCTTTAGAACTCTCTGAAAAATAGTCTGTGGCTCAGCCAATGGCTGTAGATGCTTATCTGTGTACAGAATTATCACGCTTTAGAAAGCCTATTTACTTCTTTGCAGTGCGTTAACGCAAGTTATGTCGCACGTTAACATGTGTTGCGTTAACCACTTGCCAACTGCCTAATGTAGATATACGTTGGTAGAATGGCACGGGCAGGCAACACACCCTACGTTGCTTTCAATCTGTCGCCTAGCCACGAGCTCCATGACCATGCCAGCGGGAACCGTAGACTCAATGTCCTCCGGTGTCCCGCGATCGTGTCACGGAGCCGCAGAACAGGGAAATGCCTATGTAAACAAGGCATCACCCTGTTCTGCCTAGTGACAGAACAGTGATCTACTGCTTTCTGTCATCGGAGCGGCAATCACTGTTGTGTCACTTGTAGCCCAGCCCCCTCACAGTTAGAATAACTCCCTAGGACACACTTAACCCCTTCCTTGCCCCCTAGTGGTTAACCCCTTCACTGCCAGTGTCATTTACACACTAATCCGCAGAACAGGGAGATGCCTATGTAAACAAGGCATCTCCCTGTTTTGCCTAGTGACAGAACAGTAATCTACTGCTCCCTGTCATCGGAGCGGTTATCACTGTCATGTCAGTTGTAGCCCAGCCCCTTCACAGTTAGAATCACTCCCTAGGACACACTTAACCCCTTCCTCGCCCCCTAGTGGTTAACCCCTTCCCTGACAGTTTTATTTGCACACTAATCAGTGCATTTTTATAGCACTGATCGCTGTACAAATGACAATGGTCCCAAAATAGTGTCAAAAGTGTCCGATGTGTCCACCGCAATATCGCAGTCACGATAAAAATCGCAGATCGCTCCGCCATTACTAGTAAAAAATAAAAATAATAATAAAAATGCCATAAAACTACCCCCTATTTTGTAGACGCTATAACTTTTGCGCAAACCAATCAATATATATGCTTATTGCGGTATTTTTATAACAAAAATAGGTAGAAGAATCGACCTAAACTGAGGAAAAAAAATGTTTTTTATATATTTTTGGGGGATATTTATTATAGCAAAAAGTTAAAAATATTGAATTTTTTTAAAAATTGTCGCTCTATTTTTGTTTATAGCGCAAAAAATTAAAACCGCAGAGGTGATCAAATACCACCAAAAGAAAGCTCTATTTGTGGGAAAAAAAGGACATCAATTTTGTTTGGGAGCCACGTCGCACGACTGCGCAATTGTCAAGCGACGCAGTGCCGAATCGCAAAAAATGGCCCACTCTTTGGGCAGTCAATTCTTCCGGGGCTGAAGTGGTTAAGGAAGTCCATTAAAAATGCTTACAAAAAGTATATGACCCTTTATTGCTAACACAATGCTCCACCAAGCGTAGGTGTATTTCCTTTGCTTTTTGGGGTGCAATGCATGTTATATGTTTAGCGGTACCCCTGTGGGGGCTGCTCAAAATTGTGGCCCACCTGTCACCCTGCCCAGCCCAGCATTCACTTCCAGACACTCCAAGACAATGAACAAGTTTTTTTTTGTATTTAATTAAGGGATTAGAACTTGGATGGGGTTAAGGAATTCATGGGATGCCCAGAAAAAGATTCCTGCATGGTTTGCGACAATTTAATCACTCTCCTCCTGCACAAAACTTTCTGCAGAATATCTCTCCTTCTCCCTCCAGCACGGTTCTTCAGGCACAGATAGCACATGGTTAGGCCTGAAACAGGTTTTAGCCAGGCCTTAGCAAAAGTGCCTTATTACAGTCAGGGACTGCGGGCCCCTATGATGTAGCAAAGAAACTTCTGGTGCTAGCTGCCCTCTTTGGTGGACTACCGATCCCAGTCAGTCCTCTTCAGACACTGACAGCCCTCCTGGCTGCAGCTGCCTGTTTCCACTGCCCATGACACAGTCCTTAGTGGCTCTACCTCCATCCCAGATTTCTTCCTCCCAATCTGCTCCTGTATACCTCCCCAGCTTTCCTGGCAGTGTGTCAATCACCAACACCTGGTGGATCCCTCCTGGAGACTTGCCCAGCAGTATTCCCCCGCTGTCCTCTCCTGCTCCTGTTCAGGACACCCCCTTGGGTTGTGTGGGGTTCCTGTTCAGGGCCAAGCCCCTTGGCCCAAGGTCACCCCCAGAGTAGGGGGCTCCCTTAAAAGCCCCAACAGCCTAATACTCCATCTCCAGTTCTTCCACCCAAACAACTCCTCCACTGCTGGGCTGACCCTGGGTATTTAAGGAGGCCTGCCCTCTGCCAATCCAGGTTGGGGATTGATCAGGGCTCCTTGGAACACCCCAGACAGCTCCTCCATTCTTCCCCTCCTTCTTTCTACAGTAGAAGCCTCTAGAAGCAGAAGGGAGGATAATCTAAAGATGATGCTATCTGTGAGTGTAACAGAACGTCCCACATTCCGCTTGAGTGTTTCCGTCATATACCGCTTCCTATCAGTCAGGATATAGATATCTGATATTCCAGCTGCTCTCAACACACGAGACAAGACTTGTCTAAACATAGAGTGTTTATTAGAAACAATAATGCAACCTTATATACAGTTTAAAGAGGAGGTAACCAGAACATAAATTAACATGAGCTAATTAACTAATCATTCCAAGATATCATTCCTTAGTTATCCTATGCCCCTAGTGGACATAGGATGATTTTAGACATAAGAGGGTCCGGTGATGTCCCTGGTGAGTCTGTCACAGTGAGTCAACAGCCACTCCCAGCCCCACAGATCAAAACAAACAGGCCTAGCTTTTAGCTAGGCCTGCCTAAATTTACCTTCTCTACAAAAAATAAATAAAACCTCACTGGCACCTACAGTAGGTAAAGGGTGCTACATATGTGTTACTGTATATTGCAGTAAACAGTGCAGTAATGCATGCACTACTGTAACGCAGATGTGTATATGGTCCCCTAACAGATTCTTCAAGATTTTTTTTTCAAATTGGCGGGCAGGTGAGTAAAACTGGGAAGGTGAGCCACGGCAATGGCACCTGAAAGTGGATGGGATAAATTAGGCAGCAAGTGAACATGTTGTCCTTGTAATTGCTGGATGACTGGGTCAGAGCATCTCCAAAACTGTAGGTCTTGTGCAGGGGCGGACTGACCATTGAGGCACTCGGTCACTGCCTGAGGGCCCCATGCCTCTAGGGGGCCCCACAGGGTTGCCAGGCTCAGTAAAACCAGGGACAGTATGTAAAAATCTGTGTTTTTTTTACATCTGTCCCTGATATGTCCAAAACCGACATGCTTTTGATGTGAAAATCCCGAGATTTTAGCTGCCCCGCCTCTGTACTGCCTCCTGGCTTGGTGGCCATCTGTAAGCCCGGGGGCCCCATAATCTTCTATTGCCCGGGGGCCCCATGAGTTGTCACTCCGCCCCTGGTCTTGTGTGATGTTCCGGGTCTATAGTGGTCAAATTCTACCAGAGGTGGTCCAAGGAAGGAAACCTGTGAACCGGCAACAGGATTATGGGTGACCAAGGCTCATTGATGCACCAGGGGAGCGAAGGCTGATCGCATAGAACTACTGGTGCTACGATTGCTCAAAAAGTGAAAGCTGGATCCCATAGAAAGGTGTCAGAACACACAGAGCAGTTTGTTGTGTATGGGGCTCTGCAGCTGCAGAATGGTCAGGGTGCCCATGCTGACCCGTGTCCACAGCCAAAAGTGCCTACAATGGGTATGTGAGGATCAGAACTGGACCATAGAGCAATAGAAGAAGGTGTCCTGGTCTGATGACGTACAGTTTTACATCATATACAGTAGATGGTCGGGTATGTGTGTCACTCCCCTGGGAAAGAGATGGCGCCAGGTTGCACTATGAAAAGAAGACAAGCCGGTGGAGGCAGCGTGATCCTTTCTCTAGTGGTGTCCATGCCTTGACAGGTCAGGACTGTTTTGGCAGAAAAAGGAGGACCTACTCCGTTTTAGGTGAGTGCTCACAATGTTATGGCTGATTGATGTATTCTGCATCGGTACAATTTAATTTGTTACATTTGTTGCCCATTATAAGGCTTTAACAAATAGACATGTACAGGATGAAAAAATTTAATTTGTTTTGTTTCAATTGATTTTGTTATGTTTCGTATTCAAATTCGAATTTAAAAAATTCAACCGCATTCAGAAAAAAAAACGAAAAAAATTATCAAATCGGTATTTTAATTACAAAAAGCATTTGAATTTTTTTTTTCCATTTAACCACTTAAGACCCGGACCAATATGCAGGTAAAAGTACCTGGCCCCTTTTTGCGATTCGGCACTGCGCCGCATTAACTGACAATTGCGCGGTCGTGCGACGTTGCTCCCAAACAAAATTGGCGTCCTTTTTTCCCCACAAATAGAGCTTTCTTTTGGTGGTATTTGATCACCTCTGCGGTTTTTATTTTTTGCGGTATAAACAAAAATAGAGCGACAATTTTGAAAAAAAATTCAATATTTTTTACCTTTTGCTATATTAAATATTCCCCAAAAAATATATAAAAAACTTTTTTTTCCTAAGTTTAGGCCGATACGTATTCTTCTACATATTTTTGGTAAATAATAATCAATCGTGTTTATTTATAGGTTTGCGCAAAAGTTATAGCGTTTACAAAATAGGGAATAGTTTTATGGCATTTTTATTAATATTTTTTTTTTTTACTAGTAATGTCGGCGATCTGCAATTTTTTCCGTGACTGCGACATTACGACGGACACATCGGACACTTTTGACACATTTTTTGGGACCATTGTCATTTTCACAGCGAAAGGTGCTATAAAAATGCACTGATTACTGTGAAAATAACAATGGCAGTGAAGGGGTTAACCACTGGGTGGCACTAAGGGGTTAAGTGTCCCCCTAGGGAGTGATTCTTACTGTAGGGGGGTGTGGCTGTAGGCATGATGTCATTGATCGTCGTTCCCTATATCAGGGAACAGACGATCAGTGTCACTGCCACCGAGAAGAACGGGGAAGGTGTGTTTACACTCACCTCTCCCCGTTCTTCAGCTCCTGTGACCCAATCGTGGGACACCGGCGGAGATCGGGTCCGCGGGTCCCGCGGGCGTGGTCACGGAGCTTCGGACTGGGTCGCACACACGCTCCCCATGGCTGGGCTCTTAAAGGCGATGTACAGGTACGTGCCTGTGCCCAGTCGTGCCGTTCTGCCGACGTATATCGGCGTTAGGCGGTCCTTAAGTGGTTAAAGGCAGCTGTTGCATTAGACTATTAATACTGACTGTCTGACAATTTGAAAATTAGAACAGAATAGTAAAATAAAATATAATTTATAACCATAATCCGAAACTCAAATTTCAAATACAATGAATTCAAATTTGAAAAGAAAATATTAGAATAGAATAGAAAATAATTAGGGCTGTCCAAATTAACTTTTAATTAATCGATTAATCTTTAATTTTTTTGATCGATCAAAATCTTTTTGATCGATTAAAATTCTTTTGATTGGTACTCACCACTCCGCCGGCTTCTGGGCCTTCAGGGAGTTCCGTTGGAGATCCAGTAACGTCACGGGCGCTGGCGGGGCTCTGAAGGGCTCCTTTGCTGTGCCTTCATATCTGCATGCCGGCGGGACCTTACTATCTGCCACACACAAGGGCTGTTACACTTCCTTCTATCACTTCCCTCTATCAACCTGGGATTCTACAGCCATCCACTGGGAGTTGTGATAGTTCCCTTCATGGGACACCTACATGCCGACGAACTGATGTTAACCTCTCCTCATCTGAATTCAGCAGTGGTATCGTTGTACACATTTTTATACCAGTATCATACTTAGCTACATGTTTTTATGACTGCTTTTGGTACCGTTTGGTATTACTCGCACCATTTTTACAGTTTATGTAGCTACATCGATTTTATCTCCAGTGCAATATTTATTTTGTTACCTACTTGAAGACTATAAAAGTTTTAATGCTATTCCCATCGAGCGCTGCCTTTGTGTGTTTTATGTATCCTGCTATCCATTTTTCCAGCTGTTGGTAGCTGCACTGGGAATCAGCCTGCAAGGAGATCAGCTAAAAGTAGTTTGATCTGTATGTGTGTTATAATTAATCGAAATTAGTTGATTAATCGATTAAAAAAAAAAAAAAACGATTATTCGAACAGAAACATTTTGATCAGTAACAGCCCTAAAAATAATAGAAACGAATAGAATAGAAAATAAAAGAATAGAATTGAATAGAAAAACAAAAGAACAGAATAGAGTAAAATAGAAAGAATAAATAACCATCTTTCGAAATTCGAATTTAGAATAGAATGAATTCAAATTTGAATAGAAAAGATTTGAATATAATAGAAAAATAATAGAAAAGAATAGAATAGAAAAAAAAAGACCATAATAGAATATAATAAAATAGAATAGAAAAACAATAGAACAGAATAGTATAAAATAGAAAACATATATAACCGAATAGAATGAATTTGAATTTGAATAGAAAAGATTAAAATAAAATAGAACAGCATAGAAAATTAGAGAATGGAATTGAAAAGAATAGAATAGAAAATCAATGCAATAGAATTAAATAAAACAGAAAGACTATACCGATATTTTTGCGCAGAGGCTGATCATTTCTCTGAAGCTCAATATTTGCACTACAGAACGTGTTCCATAGGAAGCCATGTTAAATGGACTGTAGTGCAAATCTGCAAAAAGCACTAAAAATGCATTGGTATGACTCGGGCCAGCACTGAAAGAATTTACCCCCTTCCTGACCAGAGCACTTTTTACAATTCGGCACTGCGTCGCTTTAACTGACAATTGCGCGGTCGTGCGGCGTGGCTCCCAAACAATATTAGCGTCCTTTTTTTCCCACAAATAAAGCTTTCTTTTAATAGTATTTGATCACCTCTGCGGTTTTTATTTTTTGCTCTATAAACAAAAAAAGAGCGACAATTTTGGAAAAAAAACAATATTTTTAACTTTTTGCTATAATAAATATCCCCCAAATGTTTTTGAAAAAACAAATTTCTTCCACAGTTTAGGCCGATACGTATTCTTCTACATATTTTCAATAAAAAAAAAATCACAATAAGTGTATATTGATTGGTTTGCACAAAAGTTATAGCTTTTACAAACTATGGGAAAGATTTATGGCATTTTTATTATTTTAATTTTTTTACTAGTAATGGCGGTGATCTGCGATTTTTAGTGGTATTGCAACATTGCAGCGGACACTTTTGACACATTTTTGGGACCACTGACATTTATAGAGTGATTAGTGCTATAAAAAATGCACCGATTACTGTAGAAATGTCACTGGCAGGGAAGGGGTTAAAGAGGAAGTAAACCCTGATGGGTTTTACTTCCTCTTTGTTTCCCTGCAAAGCATGTAAAGCATAATGGGCTAGCATGCATTGCATGCTAGCCCATTATGTGCCACTTACCTGCAGAAGAAGCCTGCAATGTCAGCGCTGTCCCCTCTCTCTAATCGCGTCCATCTTCAACCCCTCTTCCTTTCCGGGGCCCGTGGACTCCAGTGTAGTGTCACACGTGGCGGCCAACTGCGCATGCGCGATGCGTTCCAAACACAAGTGCGATGCGTTCCAATGGATTTTCGACAGTACACACCAGCGAACCCGGCATTCAGGGCAACGTGGATTTAGAGGAAAGTGGCCAGTCGGCCTCACGTCCTCGCTTCGCTCTGACGGCTCGCTCCGCTCGCTCGGCCTCCTGGCTCTTTTTTTTAACATCCTCCAATCCACGGGGATGTTAAGGAAAGAGCCTGCATGCCGACCGAGGTTTCACTGGTGTGCACTGTCGTGAATGCATTGGAACGCATCGCATTTGCGTTTGGAACGCATAGCGCATGCGCAGTTGGCCGCCACGTGACTTCCGGAGCATTCTAGGATAGGCAGCAAACTGTTACAATACACCGGCTCAGCTATTGGCCGGAGTCGCGTGACGTGCGCGTGGGAATTAACGGTCACAGCACAAGCACTATTAAAAGGGGAACGGATCGCTTTCTTTCGTCTTTCGTCAGTGCGCATGCGCCGATTATGTCGGCACCGGCGTATATGGCGAATGTATCCTAAACCGTAGAGCACGGTTCTCATACTGGCGGCCCTCCAGCTGTTGTGAAACTACAAGTCCCATCGTGCCTTTGCTGTGGGAGTCATGCTTTTTAACTAAAAGAAAAAGTGAAAAACTGCGCTATAAACCAACATGTAAATAAACAGTGGAAAATGTCTTAAACTATAAACAACACAAATACCACATTCGGTGCATGAATGTGAATGTAACCCATGTGATATTGAATAATATAAGAGTCCAATTGCCAACAAATAAATGGCAGCAAAAAAGGAGAAAAAAGTCCTAATATGTGTCAAGCAAAAATGATTCCACAATGACAGAAACTTGAAGAAAAATCTAAAATGACACCAATGCCACACGTGTCCCTTCACCAGAAGTACAAGCCTGCTTACCAGAACACAGGCTAGATAGGCCTGGAAAACGCCAGGAAGATGGTCACAAGAAATCCGAGCGGATCCAGATCGATCTCGTCAATGGCGACGGCTGGAGAGTTGATGGAAATGATCCGAACGAGTGGAAACGATCACCGCACTCACACCAGATATCTTGTACAGTACCGAGGGAAGACATACTTGCATAGCATAATATTGTATGCACAAAGTTTAATATATAAAAAATCAGATATACTCACAAAGGTATCTGAATAAAATCGCATTTAAAAACAAACAGCCGGCCGGCAAGCAGACACCCGTCCTATGGGCGAAGACGTCAGCGCGTCAACTTCCCCGACGATCGTTTCGTCTCACAAAGACGTCGTCACAGGGGTTAGATGCATTTTCATTATCTCACTCAATTGTATTGTGTTTAGTCACCATTATTGAGTGCGGTATTTTCTCTTTTTTCATGCTTTTTAACTGTCAGCCTTGCAATGCCTCATGGGACTTGTAGTTTTGCAACAGCTGGAGGGCCGTCAGTTTGAGACCCCTGCCGTAGAGGTTTAGGATATATTTCCAGAACCTACAAGTAAGCCTTATTATAGGCTTACCTGTAGGGAAAAGTGGTTGCACAGGGTGTACAACCACTTTAACACTAGGGGGCGATCAAGGGGTTTAGTGTGTGTTCCCTCGGTGTATTCTAACTGTGTGGGGAGAGGAGTGACTAGGAGAAATGACAGATCGCTGTTCCTACTTTGTAGAAACACACGCTCTTGTCTCCTCTCCTCTGACAGCACAGGGATTTGTGGGTTTTCACACGCACAAATCCCCGTGCTGGCGCTCGTGCACGTGATTGTGCCCGCCAGCCATGCATCGGGTTCCCTGCTGTGCAGCGGGCGCATGTGCTTTCTGGCAGTGCTCATGCGCTCTCTGGTGGCTTTGCTGGGCAAAGCCGTAGATGTACGGGATTTCTCCCAGGAGAGCCATTCTGCCGCAGTATATATGCGTGAGCCGATCGTGAGCAGGTTAACCACTTAACGACCACCGCATTTACATATACGTCCACAGAATGGCACGTACAGGTAGATGGGCGTACGTCCCTGCCTAGATGTGGGTCGGGGATCCGATCGGGACCCCCCCGGTACATGCGGCGGTCGGAAATCGTCTGGGAGCGATCCGGGACGAGGGCGCGGCTATTCGTTTCTAGCCACCCCCCCCCCGCCCCCTCGCGATCGCTCCCCGGAGCTGAAGAACGGGGAGAGCCGCATGTAAACACGGCTTCTCCGTGCTTCACTGTGGCGGCTGCATCGATCGTGTGATCCCTTTTATAGGGAGACACAATCGATGACGTCAGACCTACAGCCACACCCCCCTACAGTTGTAAACACACACTAGGTGAAACCTAACTCCTACAGCGCCCCCTGTGGTTAACTCCCAAACTGCAACTGTCATTTTCACAATAAACAATGCAATTTTTGCTGTGAAAATGACAATGGTCCCAAAAATGTGTCAAAATTGTCCAAAGTGTCCGCCATAATGTTGCAGTCACGCAAAAAAATCGCTGATCGCCGCCATTAGTAGTAAAAAAAAAAAAATTGTTAAAAATGTAATAAAACTATCCCCTATTTTGTAAACGCTATAAATTTTGCGCAAACCAACCGATAAACGCTTATTGCGATTTTTTTTTTACCAAAAATAGATAGAAGAATACGTATCGGCTTAAACTGGGGAATTTTTTTTTTTTATATATATATTTTTGGGGGATATTTATTATAGAAAAAAGTAAAAAATATTTTTTTCAAAACTGTTGCTCTATTTTTGTTTATATCGCAAAAAATAAAAACCGCAGAGGTGATCAAATACCACCAAAAGAAAGCTCTATTTGTGGGGAAAAAAGGACGTCAATTTTGTTTGGAAACCACGTCGCACGACCACGCAATTGTCTGTTAAAGCGACGCAGTGCCGAATTGCAAAACCTGGCCTGGGCCTTTAGCTGCATTTTGGTCCGGGGCTTAAGTGGTTAAAGCGGACAATTTTTCATGCACTTTTGTGGCATTTTAGCACAGCAAAGGTACGCCAGTGTGAACAGGGCCCTCTGCTCTACACTGGTCATCTATGACTAGACTCGCCCTTTGTGTTTGTAAAAATTCCTTTGCTTATCTTCAGCCCTGTCCAGTGCATTCGGCAACGAGCGGCGGTTTTCATTGATTGCCATTTTCACCTAAAGAGCCTAATTATCAGGATGAGTTCCACCAGCTAGTTGATAGGAAAATAAAAAGATAAAGAAGTGAAGGGGGGAGATGACAGATCAGTGTTCCTGGCTGTAAGTAATGACACACGAAGGTCTGTTCATTAGACGGTCATAATGCTCTTCCAGACGGTGTAATGAAGCACAAGACCGCTGGCTGCGTCGGAGCAGCCCCTCCGCAAACTCCATCAGGAAGAGAAATACAGATTGTATTTTATCACCGCACAGACCTTCCCGTCCTCTGTTTACAAAGTGCCAGCATCCAATCGACATGACTATTATTACGGCCAATCGATAGGAATTATTTCTTAGAATTTATTTATTTCGCAGGTCTCGGCAGCAGCTGGAAACGTTCTTGTTTCTTTTTTTGTTTTTGTTTTTTTTCTCGCAGAGGCTGATCATTTTTTCTCAAGCTCAATATGGTCCCGGTGTCAGGAGCTCCATCCACTTCATTATGCTGCACAGCAAGCGCGCAGTCACGCGACGGGTAATTACGCGTACCAAGGTAAACGGCGTGCTGGAAAATTTATATTAACTCCTAGAGCATATCATTGTAATTCTGCCCCGGTGCGACATTATATAACCCGTCCACGGAAAATTATTATATAATAAAAGGGCCAACCGATTTTGGAAGACGTTCTATAGTATGGAGGTTACCATTGCTGGTCTATCTTTCCGGCAATACTATTTTCCTGGCTGTCATGATGTTTCAGTAATTCATTTATTAACTGCTTGCCGACCAGCCGCCGTCATTATACTGCGGCAGGTTGGAACAGCTGCGTGAATCGCCGTAGGTGTACGCCGGACACTTGAACCACTACCGGACCGCCGCATGTACATTTATGTCGGCAGAATGGCACGGACAGGCACATTGGCGTACCTGTACGTCCCTGCCTAGACGTGGGTCGGGGGCCCGACCCCCCCCCCCCCCCGTACATGCGGCGGTTCCCGTGGCTTCAGGAGCGATCCGGGACGAGGGCGCGGCTATTCGTTTCTAGCCGCCCCCTCGCGATTGCTCCCCGGAGCTGAAGAACGGGGAGAGCCGTATGTAAACATGGCTTCCCCGTGCTTCACTGTGGTGGCTGCATCGATCGAGTGATTCCTTTTATAGGGAGACTCGATCGATGATGTCAGACCTACAGCCACACCCCCCCTACAGTTGTAAACACACACTAGGTGTGCACTAACTCCTACAGCGCCCCCTGTGGTTACCTCCCAAACTGCAACTGTCATTTTCACAATAAACAATGCAATTTAAATGCATTTTTTGCTGTGAAAATGACAATGGTCCCAAAAATGTGTCAAAATTGTCCGAAGTGTCCGCCATAATGTCACAGTCACGAAAAAAAATGCTGATCGCCGCCATTAGTAATAAAAAAAAAAAAAAATAATAAAACTATCCCCTGTTTTGTAAACGCTATAAATTTTGCGCAAACCAATCGATAAACGCTTATTGCGATTCTTTTTACCAAAAATAGGTAGAAGAATACGTATCGGCCTAAACTGAGGAAAAAAAAATTATATATGTTTTTGGGGGATATTTATTATAGCAAAAAGTAAAAAATATTGCCTTTTTTTCAAAATTGTTGCTCTATTTTTGTTTATAGCGCAAAAAATTAAAACCGCAGAGGTGATCAAATACCACCAAAAGAAAGATCTATTTGTGGGGGGAAAAAGGACGCCAATTTTGTTTGGGAGCCACGTCGCACGACCGCGCAATTGTCTGTTAAAGCGACGCAGTGCCGAATTGTAAAAACCCCTTGGGTCATTTAGCAGCATATTGGTCCGGTCCTTAAGTGGTTAAGAGCTATGGGGGGTGCACACCGGAGGCTATGCATGTGGCTCCAGCAAGTTCATGTGCATGTAAAGGCAGGTGTCCCAATACTTTTGGTAATATAGTGTCATTAGGAATGACACCTTGAAGGGTCCAAGAGGAAAAATGCAGCGCCACCAACTAGCCATGATGTGGTTTGTCCAAAAGTGAGAAGGGACAATAATGGGGTATGTCTGCATGGCATATAGTTAGCAGTGTCCCACCTTTCCACTTATGCTTTGATATGTTTTAGACAAAACAGGACTAGAGGTGAACTGAACAGAAATTGCGAGTAAAATAAATCCCAATGTTGGTATCACTAGGATAAAATCAGTCCCATCATTGGTGTCAATGGGATAAACTAAATTGTACATTGTTGGTGTCAGTGGGAACAAATAAGTCCCATCATTGGTGTCAATGAGATAAAAAAAGAGTCCTGTCATCAGTGTCAGTTTTAGGTAGTAGATCTCTCCACCCAATAGTCAGTGCATATTTTCAATTAATCCCCCTGCCATTCTTCAAGGTGTCCTGGATCATGCAGGCAGGGCTGTCTTTAAGGCAGGGCAAAAGGGGAAGCTGCCCTGAGCCCTGTGTCATTGTTGTGTGGACCAAAGCAGCTGCCTCATACTTGCCAACTATCCCAGTTTAAATTCCCTTGTCCCTTGAAGTTTTAGTCCTGTGCTGTGTCCTGATATCTCAGTGGGAAGTGCTGCTACTAATGCTGCCCAGCTCTGCCCTATTGTTGTGTACAGATGACTCACCTGCAGACCATGTGTTTACATGAAAATAACCATCATTCATATGTAAATAACGGGAGCATTGATATGTAAATAAAGGCAGCAGTCATATGTATATCATGCCCCTCTGCAGTGAGGAGATGATGTGCTGTAACCTCTAGCAACCAACCAGTGAGCAGTATTACTGTACAGTAACCTCTAGCAACCAATCAACAAGCAGAAATCATGTGCTGTAACCTCTAGCAACTAACCAGTGAGCTGTAATGTGTGCTGCAAACCTCTAGCAACCAGTCAGTAAGTGGTAATGATATGCTGTAACCTCTGGCAACCAATCGCAATTGCTGCCTGATCTGATACAGTTAACTGATTTTAAGTCTAGCTGATATTTATTGTATGTCTCAGGACATAGAGACTGTAAGACAATGTTCATAATCACAGGACTGTCCTGCAGGATACAGGTCAACTATGTGCATATTTCAGCTAACTAGAATCTTCCTTTTCTTCTCAATGAAGGATAGCTTAGAGTATTAACCACTTAAGCCCCGGACCAATATGCAGCCTAAAGACCCAAGGTGTTTTTACAGTTCGGGACTGCGTCGCTTTAACAGACAATTGCGCGGTCGTGCGACGTGGCTCCCAAACAAAATTGGCGTCCTTTTTTCCCCACAAATAGAGCTTTCTTTTGGTGGTATTTGATCACCTCTGCGGTTTTTATTTTTTGCGCTATAAACAAAAATAGAGCGACAATTTGGAAAAAAATGCAATATTTTTTACTTTTTGCTATAATAAATATCCCCCAAAAACATATATAAAAATTTTTTTTTCCTCAGTTTAGGCCGATACGTATTCTTCTACCTATTTTTGGTAAAAAAAATCGCAATAAGCGTTTATCGATTGGTTTGCGCAAAATTTATAGCGTTTACAAAATAGGGGATAGTTTTATTGCATTTTTATTATTATTTTTTTTTTACTACTAATGACGGCGATCAGCGATTTTTTTCGTGACTGCGACATTATGGCGGACACTTCGGACAATTTTGACAAATTTTTGGGACCATTGTCATTTTCACAGCAAAAAATGCATTTAAATTGCATTCTTTATTGTGAAAATGACAGTTGCAGTTTGGGAGTTAACCACAGGTGGCGCTGTAGGATTTAGTGTACACTTAGTGTGTGTTTACAACTGTAGGGGGGTGTGGCTGTAGGAATGACGTCATCGATCGAGTCTCCCTATAAAGGGGATCACTCGATCGATGCAGCGCCATAGTGAAGCACGGGGAAGCCGTGTTTACATACGGCTCTCCCCGTTCTTCAGCTCCGGGGAGCGATCGCGACAGAGCGGCTAGAAACAAATAGCCGGGCCATCGTCCCGGATCGCTCCCCGAGGGAATCCGCCCGCCGCGTGTAACGGGGGGGTCCCGATCGGACCCCCGACCCACGTCTAGGCAGGCACGTACAGGTACGTTGATGTGCCTGTCCGTGCCATTCTGCCGACGTATATCTACATGAAGCGGTCGGGAAGTGGTTAAGCACCCTGGCAGTCATTTAAAAAAAAAAAATGGCAGTTGCCTGCAACAGAAGAGCTCTTATACTGATGTCTCCTGTGGTCTGTATCTCCTCCCTGTATGCTATTCTACCGCTGCAGCCTTCATGAGACTCTTATGCCGCGTATACACGACCCTTTTATCCTGGCAGGAAAAAAACTGACGGGAAAAATGACGAGAAAAAAGAGAGCTGGTTTCAATTTTTTGCGGGCAGTTTTTTTGGTGAGAAAACTGCTAGAGAGCATACACACGACCAGTTTTCACAACCAATATAAAAAATGGCAGTTTTCTTGTCGTGAAAACCGGTAGTGTGTACAAGGCATGGAGCATTCTGCACTTCCAGCAGTGCTATATGCCAGTGTCCCCCACTGCACCATACCATCTGGCAGGGGCGTATCTAACGTGAGGCAAACAAGGCGTTTGCCTTGGGTGGCACTTTTCAGGGGTTACCGGGAAGATGCCTTCCCGGTCTAGGGGTTAGGGTTAGGTTGTTAGGGGGTTAGGGTTAGGGTTGGGGTTAGGGGTTAGGGCTAGGGTTAGGGTTTCCCATTGAAGATTACGGCTAGGACTCAGGAATAGGAACAGGGACCTCCCCCAGAGGTCAAAATGTCATAAGGTGGGTTCCCAGAGGTCAAAGGTCACAGGGCGTGGCTGACCCACCCCCACCAAAGTGTACCGCCTACCCCAACTAAGTCGGGGAATGAACAAGTCGGGGAATGAACAAGTCGGGGAAAGCGTCTTGCTCTTCCATCGGGAGACCTGAGCGACCGGGCAGCACGTCCGCCAGCTGGCCAGACAGCCAAGCAAAGCTGGGATCGGCTTTTCATAAAAGTAAGACTGAAGCGATGACATGACATCACTTCCGGGTTTACTCAGAAACCATCAGGTAAATAATAAAAAAAAAGTTAAGTGCCCCTGTCCTCCCGTGCTCATGCGCAAAGGCGGACACGCATGTCGGTCCCGCACACACGCAAATGCGAACTTCAGACCATGGGAAGTAATTCTAGCACCAGACCTCCACTGTAAATCTAAAGTGGTAACTACTTGTGCTACTTGTATAAATAATACAGGGATGTGGTAGTCCTCCTATCCACTCTTTCCTCTAGGGGCCCTCTAGTTGTTCTCCCCCCACTTTCTGGGTCTCTTTGGTGGGTAGAGTCTCAGCTATGGTGCTTCTCTCTGTCCGCTTTTAGACGCGCCCAGAATTATGCGTAACTTCTTCAGGGGATAATTTATGCACTTTATTAGCTGTGGGTAAGCTACCAGGTGCCTGTAGCAGCTTTTTATTTAGCATTGCACTTAATACAAGTAATAGCTCAGGAGCACTCCACATATATTCATTACCTCAAACTTTTTGTTGTGTTCCTCAAACCATTCTTGCATTCATCAGACCAGGCCACCTTCTTCCATTGCTATGTGGTCCAGTTCTAATGCCGCGTACACACGATCATTTTTCAGCATGAAAAAAACATCATTTTTAAAAAACGTCATTTAAAATGATCGTGTGTGGGCTGCACATCGTTTTTCAGATTCTGAAAAACAACAACATTTTTTTTTCGAACATGCTGCAATTTTTAACGTCGTTTTAAACGATGTAGTTTTTCAGGTTGTAAAAAATGATCGTGTGTGGGCTAAAACGACGTAAAAAACCTGCGCATGCTCAGAAGCAAGTTATGAGACGGGAGCGCTCGTTCTGTTAAAACTACCGTTCATAATGGAGTAAGCACATTCATCACGCTGTAACAGACAGAAAAGCGCGAATCGTCTTTTACTAACATGGAATCAGCTAAAGCAGCCCAAAGGAGAATGGAACTTCCCCTTTATAGTGCCGTCGTACGTGTTGTACGTCACCGCACTTTGCTAGATCATTTTTTTAAAACGATGGTGTGTGGGCAACGTTGTTTTAATGATGAAGTTGAAAAAACGTCTTTCTTTGGACATGCTGAAAAACAACGGGTTTTTTTCATGCTGAAAAATGATCGTGTGTACGCGGCATAATGCTCACGTCCTCACTTCTGGTTGTGGACCATGGGTCAGCATTGGCACCTTGACCGGGCTGCGATTAGGGTGACCACATTTCCAAACTGCCATTCAGGGACATACCCCCTCTCTCACCTTCCTCTAAAAAAGATGAGGGGGGGGGGGGGTGCAGGGGGAAATGTAGTCTCGGCGTTGATGGGGAATTTGGCAGCGGGTTATTTGTCAGGTGAATGTACCCCTTGCCCCCCATAGCCTGCCACCAGATGTAGTGCTGCTGTCACTCCCTCTGCATGAGCCGCGTGCGTAGAAGGAAAAGAGTGGCATCACTATCTGGAGAGTGAAGATCACACCAGTCCCTGCTGCTTGCCGCTGGGTGCCAGAGAAGGAGGAGGTGCTGAGGTGGGTGGGGACAACAGTGCTGCACTAGACGCAGGCCTCGCTCCCGGTCTCACTGTCTGAGTGTAAATTGTCACTGGTTGCAAGATGTCAGGCAGCGCCGGCCCTAGAAAACCAGCTCTAGAAATGTAGTTATTAGTTAGTAGGGGGTAGCTGTGTCCTCTATTTCATTCCGGGACATTGTATTGTCCCAGAATGAAGGTGCCTGGGACCCAGGACAGACATGTCAATTGTGGGGACAGTCCCGGGCAATCGGGGACACGTGGGCACCCTAGCTGCGATGCTCTGTGTGTTCTGGCACCTTTCTATCAGAACTAGCATGAACTTTTTCACCAATTTGAGCTACAGTAGTTCCTCTATTGGATGGAACTACATGGACCATCCTTCGCTTTCCGTATGCATCAATGAACCTTGGCTGCTCATGACCCTGCATGTCGCTGCTTCACTAGTTTTCCTTCCTTGGATCACTTTTGGTAGGTCCCGACCAGTGGTGGCCGATGCTTAATATTTTGGGGGGCAGAAAACTAATGTCACCACCCCCCTTCGCCCGACGGGAGATGGACAGGAAGGCGGCGATCAGAGGCTTTACCTTAGGAGGCAGGGGGAAGGAAGAGCCGGGTCATTGCTTCTCTTCCCGGCTGAACAGGAAGTATGTCCTGAGACTTCCTGGCCAATCAGGTCTCAGGAACTTGCTTCCTGATTGTCCGGGTGGAGAATCAGGAAGACAATAGTGAATAATAATTTGCCATTGTCACACAATCTGCACCCCCGAGCCCACACTTTTTTTAAGCCAATTTGAGCCTCATGCCGCGTACACACAACCATGTTTAATGTCCTAAAAAAAATGATGTTTTTTTTTACGTGATTCTTGTCAAGCCTGCCTTGCATACACACGATCGTGAAAAAAAAATGCTCGAGCAAAGCGCGGTGACGTACAACACGTACAACAGCACTAAAAAGGGGAAGTTCCATTCAGATGGCGCCACCCTTTGGGCTGCTTTTGCTGATTTGGCGTTAGTAAAAGTTTGGTGAGAGACGATTCACGCTTGTCTGTCTTCGTGCTATAGTCTGTTACAGCGCGATGAATGTGCTATCTCCATTACAAAGGCTAGTTTTACCAGAACGAGCGCTCCCGTCCCATAACTTGCTTCTGAGCATGCGCGTTTTTTACCGTCGTTAAAGCCTACACACGACCGTTTTTCACAACGTCAAAAACGACAAAGTAAAAAACTACGCGAAAAAATAGAGCATGTTCTAATTTTTAATTAGGGTTGTCCCGATACCACTTTTTTAGGACCGAGTACAAGTACCGATACTTTTTTTTATGTACTCGCCGATATATCCAGCCATGTCCCCAAACATATGCAGCCATGTCCCCCATACCTAATGATGATGCCGCCGCCGCCGCGTTAATCACTGCACGGCGAACATTACAGGCAGCTTTCGTTTGAATAGCTGTTTTCCCCGCCACGCCGTGTAAAGGACACTCCCCCTTGCTCGGGATTGGACAGATCCGTCCAAGGGGGAGTGTCTATACACGGCGCGGTGGGCAAAACAGCTATTCAAACTAAAGGTGCCTGTAATGTTCGCCGCACGATAATTAACGCGGCAGCGGCAGATTTGCTATATACGGCGGCGACGGCGGGGGGGCAAGTATTCTATTTAGGCATCGGGGGTATTTGCGGGAGTACAAGTACTCCCGCAAATACTCGGTATCGGTCCCGATACCGATACCGATACTGGTATCGGTATCGGGACAACCCTATTTTTAATGGCCATTTTTCACGTCGAGAAAAATGCTCTGGAGCCTACACACGATCATTTTAATGACCATTTTAAAAAGTGGCATTTTTCACGTCATGAAAAACGGTCGTGTGTACGCGGCATTACGCTCTAATTATGTGCTTCAAAAAAAAAAAACATTGAAATTCATGCTTTTGACGTCTTGCATGTAGATTAGGGGCCGACTGTATGGATTGGGGGGGCGGCAGCCCTGCGCCCCTTATGGATGGGCCGCCACTGGTCCTGCTCATTGCAGACTGGGAACATCCCATAAGAACTGCAGTTTTGGAGTTGCTCTGACATCTATCAATTACAATTTTGTCCCTTGTCAAAGTCCCTCAAATCCTTATGCCGCGTACACACGATCATTTTTCGGGTTGTAAAAAACAACGTTTTTTAAAATTGTAATTTAAAACAATTGTGTGTGGGCTTCAGAGCATTTTTCGGGTTCTGAAAAACGACAAAAAAAAATTAGAACATGCTCTATTTTTGGACGACGTTTTAACCACTTCCAGACCTGCGCACGACGATGTACGTCCTGTTTTTAAAGATTGATATCTCGGTAACGGCAGCAGCTGCTGCCACAACCGAGGTATCAATCTTTAGGGTGCGCGGTCTGGAATCCGATAATGGCGGTCTCCGCGGCGGATTCACCGCGAGATCGCCGTTATCGGTGTCGGGAGAGGGGCCCCCCCCTACCGCCACTCTCCCGCGCCCTCCGCCGCTTACCGTAGCCGTCGGTAGCGGCGGAGGCGATCGGGTGCTGTCGGCTGGTGAGCGGGGACGAGACTGAAGGAAAAATCTCCTTCGCCCGTCCCCATAGCTCGGCTGGGCGGAAGTGACGTCAAAACGTCAGTCCCGCCCAGCCTCTTAAAGAGACAAAAATATTTTTTGGTCATTTGAAAAAATGACATTTTTTATTTATTTTTTATTTTTTGCATTTAAGCCCAAATATGAGATCTGAGGTCTTTTTGACCCCAGATCTCATATTTAAGAGGACCTGTCATGCTTTTTTCTATTACAAGGGATGTTTACATTCCTTGTAATAGGAATAAAAGTGATCAATTTTTTTTTTTTTTCAGTGTAAAAAATAATAAAATAAATAAAAATAAATAAGAAAACAAAAAAAATAATTTTTTAAAGCGCCCCGTCCTGACGAGCTCGCGCACAGAAGCGAACGCATACGCGAGTAGCGCCCGCATATGAAAACGGTGTTCAAATCACACAAGTGAGGTATCGCCGCGATCGTTAGAGCGAGAGCAATAATTCTAGCCCTAGAGCTACTCTGTAGCTCAAAAAATGCAATCTCTAGAATTTTTTAAACATCGCCTATCGAGATTTTTAAGGGTAAAAGTTTGACGCCATGCCACGAGCGGGCGCAATTTTTAAGCGTGACATGTTGGGCATCATTTTACTCGGCGTAACATTATCTTTCACAATATATAAAAAAATTGGGCCAAATTTATTGTTGTCTTATTTTTTAATTCAAAAAAGTGATTTTTTTTCCAAAAAAAGTGCGCTTGTAAGACCGCTGCGCAAATACGGTGTGACAAAAAGTATTGGAATGACCACTATTTTATTCTCTAGGGTGTTAGAAAAAATATATATATAATGTTTGGGGGTTTTAAGTAATTTTCTAGCAGAAAAAACTGTTTTAGTCTTGCAAACACCAAATCTGAAAAACACCTAAGGTCTGGAAGTGGTTAAACAATGTAGTTTTCTGGGTTCTAAAAAATGATCGTGTGTGGTCTTTAACGACGTGAAAAACCCGCGCATGCTCAGAAGCAAGTAATGAGACGGGAGCGCTCGTTCTGGTAAAACTAGCGTTTGTAATGGAGTAAGCACATTCATCACGATGTAACAGACAGAAAGCGCGAATCTTCTTTTACTAACACAAAATCAGCAAAAGCAGCCCCAAGGGTGGCGTCATCCGCATTGGAACTTCACTATTATAGTGCCGTTGTACGTGTTGTACGTCACCGCGCTTTGCTAGAGCATTTTGTTTTCACTATCGTGTGTAGGCAACGTCGTTTTAATGATGAAGTTGAAAAAAACTTTGTTTTTTCTAGAGGCTGAAAAACGTTGTTTTTTAGAACCCGAAAAGTGATCATGCGTACGCGGCATAACACCTATCTTTTTTGCTTTTAACACATCAATTTGTACCAACCCCCCCCCCCCCTTTAGTTTGTAAGCTCCATGAGCAGGCCCCTCCTATTCCTACTGTATTGAATTGTATTGTAATTGTACTGCCCCCCCCCCCCTCTACATTGTAAAGCGCTGCGTAAACTGTTGGCGCTATATAAATCTTGTATAATATTAATACATACCGTATTTATCGGCGTATACCGCGCACTTTTTTGCCCTGAAATTCAGGGCAAAATCGTGGGTGCGCGAAATACGCCGATACCCGCTTCCCGCGCCGAGTTTGAACTACTGCGCCGGCATATACCGAGCGCAGTACACTCGTGTATAGTCGGGCAGACTCGGCTCCTATCGCAGTCACGTCCTGGACGTACAGGACGCACAGGACGTGACCACGAGAGGAGCCAAGCCTACCCGACTATACACAAATGTACTCCGCTCGGTATATGCTGGCGCAGTAGTTTAAACTCAGCGTGAGAAGCGGGGATCGAGCGGGGAGCACACCGCAGAAGGACGCCGGACCCGACGAGGAGGAAACCACCGAAGCCGCAGACGGACGCCGGACCCGACGAGGCCGGCGATGGACGCCGCTCAAGACACCAAGGGGCAGATCCACAAAGCGAGTACGCCGGCGTATCTACTGATACGCCGGCGTACTTTCAAATTTCCCACGTCGTATCTTTGTTTTGAATCCTCAAAACAAGATACGACGGCATCTGGGTTAGATCCGACAAGCGTACGTCTTCGTACGCCTTCGGATCTAAGATGCAATTTTTCGGCGTCCGCTGGGTGGCGTTCACGTCGTTTTCCGCGTCGAGTATGAAAAGTAGCTATTTCTCCTGTCGATCCACGAACGTACGAGCGGGCGTCGCATTCTTTTACGTCGTCTCTAGTCGGCTTTTTCCGGCGTATAGTTAAAGCTGCTGTTTCGTGGCGCATCGTTAAACCTGCTATGTTAAGTATGGCCGTCATTCCCGCGTTTAATTTGAATTATTTTTTTTCGTTTGCGTAAGTCGTCCGTGAATCGCGGGATGGACGTAATTTACGTCCAAGTCCAAACAATGACGTCCTTGCGACGTCATTTCGCGCAATGCACGGTGGGAAATTTAGGGACGGCGCATGCGCAGTTCGTTCGGCGCGGGGACGCGCTTCATTTAAATGAAACACGCCCCCTACCTGCCCAATTTGAATTCCGCACCCTTACGCCGCGAGAGATACACTACGTCGCCGTAACTTACGGCGCAAATTCTTTCTGGATTCGAACCAAAGGGAAGGAAGTTACGGCGGCGTAGCGCATCTCAGATACGCTGTGCCGGGGCAGATCTTTGTGGATCTGCCCCCAAAACTGTAAGTACTAAAATGTTTTTTTTTACAGGAATGCAAGTCCACTTTAGGGGTGCGCACTATACGCCGGAGTGCGCAATACCCTGATAAATACGGTATTTAAAGGGGTGCTCATGGGGGTGGATTTTTAGGTCCAGCTACCCCATTTGTGTGTGTTTTCTGGTAAGATATCGCCGCCAACTGCAACAGCGTTTGCAAAGGCAAATGATGGTGTTAAGCCATCCATCTTAGGCCCCGTACACACGACCGGATCTGTCCGCTGATACTTGTCCGCGGACCAGTTTCAGCGGACATGTTCGGTCGTGTGTACGGCCTATCGGACCGTTTTCCAGCGGACATTTGTCCAGCCGACCGTTTTCCAGCGGACAAAAATTTCTTAGCATGCTAAGAAACCTGTCCGCTGGAAACCTGTCCATCGGACATGTTTGGTCGTCTGTACAGACTCACCGGACATGTCCGCTCGGCCGCCATCCCTCGCATGCGTCGAAGTGATTCGACGCATGCGTGGAAGCATTGACCTTCCAGGGCCGCGCACGTTGCCGCGACGGCGCGGCCACGTCACCGCGTACCGTGTACGCGCGGATTTCTGTCTGATGGTGTGTACAACCATCAGACAGAAATCTCCGGGCGGACATGTCCGCTGAAAACGGTCCGGCGGACCGATTTCAGCGGACAGTCCGTCCGTGTGTACGAGGCCTAAGCCTTCGGATCTAAGATGCAATTTTTCGGCGTCCGCTGGGTGGCGTGCACGTCGTTTTCCACGTCGAGTATGCAAATTAGCTATTTCCGTCGATCAACGAACGTACGAGCGGCCGTCGCATTCTTTTAGGTCGTCTCTAGTCGGCTTTTTCCGGCGTATAGTTAAAGCTGCTGTTTCGTGGCGTCAACTGCAATAGCGTTTGCAAAGGCAAATGATGGTGTTAAGCCATCCAGATGGATTCTCCATAAAGCAGTATATAGTCAAACAACTGGGGAATCAGTTAACGAAGAGTGACACCTTCATTATTGCTTTGTTTGAGAGGATAGAGAGACAATCTACCACTGGGAAATCTCACTGATAAAGTCCGTCGAGGGGGGGGAGGGGGTGATTCAAGACCCCCAGAACCCATCCAAAACTGAAATATCATTTTTTTTTTTTGGAGTTGGCCTTTAACAGATCTTCATCGCAGACCGAAACAGACATTCTACGTCTGTTTCTATTTTCTTTTTTCGAGTAACAGAAGCGCAATCCACCAGCCAGCATACAAAATAGAGTATCCAATCTAGATTCCGCTGTGATTTCCCAGAGTCCCCTTCTCTCTGCTTGCACAGCCAAAGGAGTTTGAGAGCCGTGGCTGCTCCTTAATCTCTTTCTGCACTACTTACCCTCATCATTCCAATTCTCTCCGCATAAATTAACTTTATCTGTATGAGTAAATATATGATTTTCAAGCATGGAATGGAGAAAAAAAAAAAAAAAAAAAAGTGAAAAGCCCGACGGGTGCCATCGTGCGCTTTGCCGCACAGCCCCACTGATATAGTCTGGAATTAATATAGCTTATATCCATTAACCCCTTGCTAGAGGCTGTCCGTGGCATTACGCTGAAACACATTTACAGCCCCTGCAGCGCAAAAGGGATTTAAGTAGAAATACGGCAAGACTCATTGAAGTAAAATGATGGCACCTTATTCTGTTCCTTACGCTTTCCTTTCCCAGCCAGTCTGACACTTTTATTTTGATGACTTTTTGTTTTATGGCCAACATTTTTTAGGTTTGAATTATCCTGTTTACAATGTGGAGAAGCAGCAACAGAAAGCAAGAGAAATAGCATATAGACTCAGGACTTCATAAAGTCGATCTAAACTTAAAATGATTGTAAACCCTTAATTATTTTTTTTTTTTAATAAGTGTAGCACCCTCTACTTTAGGTAGGTGCTAGAAGTAGTTTTTTTTTTTTTTATTATTGTGTTTAAGCAGGCCTAGGCCTGTTTGTTTTGATCTGTGGGGCTGGGAGTGGTTTAGAGTAGGCTGGTGACTCACAGATAGCATCATCTTTCGGTTACTTCCCTTCTGCTTCTAGAGGTTTCTAGAAGGAAGAAGGGTAAGAGAGGTGGCGCTGTCTGAGGTGTTCTAAGGAGCCCTGACCAATCCCCAACCTAGATTGGCAGGGGGTAGGCCTCCTTAACCACTTAAGCCCCGGACCATTTTGTTGCTAAATGCCCAGGCCAGGTTTTGCGATTCGGCACTGCGTCAATTTAACAGACAATTGCGCGGTTGTGCGACGTGGCTCCCAAACAAAATTGGCGTCCTTTTTTCCCCACAAATAGAGCTTTCTTTTGGTGGTATTTGATGACCTCTGCGATTTTTATTTTTTGCGCTATAAACAAAAATAGAGCGACAATTTTGAAAAAAATTCAATATTTTTTACTTTTTGCTATAATAAATATCCCCCAAAAACATATATAAAATGTTTTTTTCCCTCAGTTTAGGCCGATACGTATTCCTCTACCTATTTTTGGTAAAAAAAATCGCAATAATCGTTTATCGATTGATTTGCGCAAAATTTATAGCGTTTACAAAATAGGGGATAGTTTTATTGCATTTTTATTATTATTTTTTTTTTTTACTACTAATGGTGGCGATCAGCGATTTTTTTCGTGACTGCGACATTATGGCGGACACTTCGGACAATTTTGACACATTTTTGGGACCATTGTCATTTTCACAGCTAAAAATGCATTTAAATTGCATTGTTTATTGTGAAAATGACAGTTGCAGTTTGGGAGTTAACCACAGGGGGTGCTGTAGGAGTTAGGGTTCACCTAGTGTGTGTTTACAACTGTAGGGGGGTGTGGCTGTAGGACTGACGTCATCGATCGAGTCTCCCTATAAAAGGGATCACTCGATCGATGCAGCCGCCACAGTGAAGCACGGGGAAGCCGTGTTTACATACGGCTCTCCCCGTTCTTCAGCTCTGGGGAGCGATCGCGACGGAGCGGCTATAAACGAATAGCCGCGCCGTCGTCCCGGATCGCTCTCCGCGGGAATTCGACCGCCGCATGTAGCGGGGGGGGTTCCGATCGGACCCCCGACCCGCGGAAAGGCAGGGACGTACATGTACGCCCATATGCCTGTACGTGCCATTCTGTGGACGTACATATACATGCGGCAGTCGGCAAGTGGTTAAATACCTAGGCCCAGATTCTCAAAGATTCTCAAAGACTTACGACGGCGTATCTCCAGATACGCCGTCGTAAGTCTGAATGGCCGCCGTCGTATCTATGCGCCTGATTCATAGAATCAGTTACGCATAGATTTGGCCAAGATACGAGCGGCGTAAGTCTCCTTCGCCGTCGTATCTTGGGGTGCATATTTACGCTGGCCGCTAGGTGGCGCTTCCGTTGAATATGTAAATGAGCCAGATACGCCGATTCACGAACGTACGTACGCCCGTCGCAATTAGTTACGTTGTTTACGTAAGACATACGCCGGCGTAAAGATAAAGCAGGTCTCTAGGTGGCGCAGCCCATGCAAGGTATGGACGTCGGAACAAGCGTATCTTTTTACGTTGTTTATGTTAAGTCGTACGTAATTGGGGCTGTGCGTAGGTTACTTTCACGTCACAGGCATTGAGCCGGCGTATCTTTGGGCGTAAATATGAAGTGATACTGAGCATGCGCGTGCATGCGCCGTTCGTTCGGCCATGCATCCACATGGGGTCACGCTTAATTTAAATACAACACGCCCACGACCTGCCTACTTTGAATAAAGCGCGCTTACGCCGGCCGATTTAGCTACGCCGCCATAACTTAGGACGCAAGTGCATTGTGAATACAGCACTTGCCTTTCTAAGTAGCGGCGGCGTAGCGTAAATAAGATACGCTACACCCACACAACGTAAAGCCGCCCTATGTGAATCTAGGCCCTAGAGTCAGTCCAGCAGGGGAGGAGTTATCAGGTGGAAGAAGCTGGAGATGGAGCACTAGGTTGTTGGTTCCTTTGAGGTACCCCCGGGTCTGGGGGGGGGGGGTGACTTTGGGCCTGTGGGATTTGGGTGCAAGTCGGAGCCTTGCTGAGAAATAAAGATGGATCTGGGCAGGAGGCACAGAGAGGAACCAAGAAAGACAACAGGAGCTAGTGCTTGTGGGCAAGTCTCCAGGAGGGATCCACCAGAGTGCAGCCAGGAGGGCTTGTGAGTGACAGGCACAGTTGGGAGAGCTGGGGAGGCATGCTGGAGCAGACTGGGAGTATGCAGTCTGAGATGGATGTAGAGCCAGTGGGAGAGACTGTGATGTCATGGGCAGTAAAGTCGGGCAGCTGTAGCCAGGAGGTCTGGCAGGGCCTGAAGAGGACTGACTTGGAGCAGTAGTCCACCAAGGTCAGCTAGCACTAAAGGACTTTCCTATTTGTTGCTGAGGGGGTTGGGCTTGGCTCCTTAGTTCCAGTGAAGGGAACTCTTAAGGCGTCAGCATACCAAGACATTTTGGACAATTTCATGCTCCCAACTTTGTGGGAACAGTTTGGGGATGGCCCCTTCCTGTTCCAACATGACACCAGTGCACAAAGCAAGGTCCATAGAGGAGGAACTTGACTGGTTTTCAGAAAATCCTGACCTAAACCTGATAGAACACCTTTGGGATGAATTAGAGCGGAGACTGCGAGCCAGACCTTCTCGTTCAACATCAGTGCCTGACCTCACAAATGCGCTTCTGGAAGAATGGTCAAACATTCCCATAGACACACTCCTAAACCTTGTGGACAGCCTTCCCAGAAGAGTTGAAGATGTTATAGCCGAAAAGGGTGGACCAACTCAATATTGAACCCTACGGACTAAGACTGGGATGCCATTAAAGTCTATGGGGCCGATCCACAAAGAAATTACGACGGCGTATCTATTGATACGCCGTCGTAATTTCAAGATTCCCGCGTCGTATCTTTGTTTTGAATCCTCAAAACAAGATACAACGGCATCTCGGCTAGATCCGACAGGCGTACGTCTTCGTACGCCGTCGGATCTAAGTTGCAATTTTCCGGCGGCCGCTAGGTGGCGTTCCCGTCGAAATCCGCGTCGAGTATGCAAATTAGCTATTTACGGCAATCCACGAACGTACGTCGGCCCGGCGCATTTTTTTCTGTCGTTTGCGTTCGGCTTTTTCCGGCGTATAGTTAAAGCTGCTATACTGAGGCGTACTCAATGTTAAGTATGGCCATCCTTTCCGCGTACAATTTTGAATTTTTTTAAGTCGTTTGCGTAAGTCATTTGCGAATAGGAATTTGCGTAGAATGACATCACTGTCGTAAGCATTGGCGGGTTCCGGTTTAATTTCGAGCATGCGCACTGGGATACCCCCAGGGACAGCGCATGCGCAGTTAAAAAAACGTTGTTTACATCGGGTCACGACGTATTGACATAAAACACGCCCCCATCACAGCCATTTGAATTTCGCGGCCTTACGCCGCGAGAGATACACTACGCCGCCGTAACTTACGGCGCGGATTCGTTGAGGATTCAAACTAAAAAAGATAAGTTACAGCGGCGTAGCGTATCTTAGATACGCTGCGCCTGGTGCAGATGTCTGTGGATCTGCCCCTATGTGCGTGTAAAGGCAGGTGTCTCAATACTTTTGGTAATATAGTATATATATATATATATATATATATATATATATATATTTTTTTTTTTTTTTTTTTTTTTTTTTACTAAATAATGTTTTATAAATGGGTCAGATTCAATGGACCATTTGGTATTTTTTCTGCCATCGCTCTTCTTGTCCCTGTGTTCACATCGGCATGATTTGACATGTCAAATCGGAGCCCTTTGCCAGCAATAGGAGCGTCCCAGTCGGTTGCGACGCCGACTTTGCGGCACCGCACCAATTTCCAAAAGTAGTTCCTGCACTACTTTTGACGACTTTGGGGGGTGAATTCAATAGACATCTGCACATGACCCCGCGCAGATATCTTTCAAGTCATCCCCAAATGTGGACTGAAATGCAGCTCTAAAATCCTGGAAGTTCAGATGAACTCACACAAGTTCAAAGCCATGTTCAGTGTGAACGGGGGGAGGGGCGGACTGACAACTCATGGGGCCCTCGGGCAGTGCCTGGGAGCCTCAATGGTCAGTCCGCCCCTGAACGGGGGTCTATGTTTCTATGTTTCTAGATGGAGGATGTCACATGAGGCAGATGTGGACAGAGCAGGTAGGACAGTTACAAAGCTGCAGATAACAGTAAAGATCGATCCCTGGAATGTAATTCATCTCATGCTGCATCTCCTTATGGCCTCATTAGTTACATGCATATCAAAGTGCTGTTGGTCAGGCTGTTATGTAGTATTATTTGATAATAACATAGCATATGCCAGGGAAGCAAGATACCCCAGAGCTAATTAGAATGTAGCTCTTTGGAAAGAACATTAACCATTTAAGGACCGAGCCTCTTTCTGAGATTTGGGGCCAGATTCACAGAAAAAGTACGCCGGAGTATCTGCAGATACTCCGGCGTACTTTCAAATTTGCCGCATCGTATCTTTATTTGTAATTCACAAACAAAGATACGACGGCTTTTGGCTAAGATCCGACAGGCGTACGGCTTTGTACGCCTTCGGATCTTAGGATGCAATACTTCGGCGGCCGCTGGGTGGAGATTGCGTTGTTTTCCGCGTCGGGTATGCTAATTAGCTGTTTACAGCGATTCACGAAGGTACGCGCGTTCATCGCATTCTCTTACATCGTCACTAGTCGGCTTTTCGCGTCGCAAAGTTACGGCTGCTATTTAGGTGGTGTAACAATAGACAGCCCATGTTAAAGTATGACCGTCGTTCCCGTAAGTCGTCCGGGAATACGAAAGTACGTTACGCACGTCGCCGTTCAAAACATTACATCGGGGAAACATCATTTCACGCAAAGCACGGCAGGAAATTTAAAAACGGAACATGCGCAGTACGTCCTGCGCGGGAACGCACCTAATTTAAATGGTCCCCGCCCCATTTGAATTAGGCGGGCTTGCGCCGGACGGCTTTACGCTACGCCGCCGCAAGTTTACACGCAAGTGCTTTGTGAATCAAGCACTTACGATGAAAACTTGCGGCGGAGTAGCGTAAAGGACATACGTTACGCCGCCGTAATTTTTCGTGAATCTGGCCCTTGGTGTTTACAAGTTAAAAACAGTGGGCCAAGGGGCCGATCATAGGTCACGATGGTGCGCACGTGCACTTGCACGTGAGGACGCGCGCGCGCTCGTAGGTGGGGGGAGAGAACAGCAATGAGACTGCTCGGCTGGAGGACGGACCGCGCCGATGAATGAGAGGAGAGGAGGAGGAGAAGGCACCTGCCACCCCTGCCATCCCAGCGCGCCACACGCTGAGTACCGCAGCGTGTCACCCCACAGGAATCAGCACACGCTGCCAAGCTGCACTAAGCTACGCTGCTACATTGGGGGCATATGAAACAGCCTGTAAGGAGCGGGGACAGGTGAACAGAAGGACGGCGCAAAGCTGGAAGCTGGACACGCAGGGGGTGGTGTGATTGAGTACACATGGAACCCCCTCATTTCTGGTAAAGTAAACATCGGGGCAAGGAGAGGTACATACAATGTGAGGATGGAGGCGGCCGACCCCACGGATGGATACCTTCAACTACAATAAATAAGGTCAGATCTTAGCCATCTGCTTTTTTTTTTAAAAGGACAGAAACAATGATGGAAATGTAGAGGTAAGGTAAATCTCCTGGTGGAAAGGCAAAGGAGGGTTTGGAAGGAAAGGAGGAAAAAATAATGTCAAGCTATGAAGGAAGAGTGTAAAAGATTTGTCATTAACTATTTATTGCCACATGATAAGTAAAGGGCGTTTTTAAAAGCGGATGAAAAACGGAGCATAAGAATTGTCTGATAAACTTCAAATTAACTTAATTGATTGTGACTGCCTAAAGACAAAAGCTGATAACATTAAACACTGCAAATACACTATACAAGGAAGGGGGAATAAGCAGGAGGAGATTTGGATTGCGGTTTGGGGATAAGAAGGGGTTAAAAAGTGACTCTTAATTAAATAACAATAAGTAAAAAAACACGTAACCCCACCGTACAAGACATCTTATACAGCGTATTAAAAGCGGCCCACCCTTTTTCTTTTGCATTCCCCTCTTCTCAACCCTTACTTACATAAGGCACTTTGTGGGCTGAGGGATTAAAAATGAAAAGTGTATCCCCAAGAAAGTTAATATGAGTCAAGGGGATCCACCATCATAGGATATGATCTGTGCAATTTAAAAATTTGGACATTGAAATCCATAGCAGGAGCAAAGGATGATAACTGATGACTGATTGATAATCAACTGAGCGGGGTTTTTCCCTTTTTTCCCTTTTTTTTTTTTTTGTGTGGTTCCCTTTTTCTTTCCCTCTCCTATCCCCCTTTTTTTTTTGTTGTCCCGGAGGCCTGCAGAAGGGGGTGGGAGAAGAAGGGGACTAGAGGGGAATGGGGAACATTGGCAATTAGTATCCACATCTTATTCGTTAAAACTTCATTTTAGGACTGGGAGGAGAAATCTAAATAGATCTAACCGACATATATACTTGGGATCCATAACCCCAAGCGTAGCATTTAGGGTAAGGGACGGACCCCCCCCCACACCCCCGCTGTGCATTATTTTATGCGATTCTCTTTATTGGGGAAATCATTTACTTGGGGATCCTGGTCGCCCCCTTTTGCTCCGAAAGAGGGTCACTGTCACTGTCACGGTCCATGCTCACCCTGAGAGCATTCCTATTCCCTGGATTAAATAATCAAATAAAATAATATTTGGCAGGGTAGGAGTCAAGGGGGGGAAAAATTTCCGGTCTAACCCAGCCCGGTACCCCCTACTGGTCTCTCCCTTCTTTACTGGATCCCGTATTAATCTGCTGGGAATAAGAGGTCAAGCTGGGGAAGAGAATCAGAAGGAAGGAGACTAACATGAGCAGAATGACGAGTAGATCAACAAAAGGGGGCCCCCCAACTACTCCAAGCAATACTACAGCAACAAGCTCAATAGGGCCATTTGTGACTAGAGGGGAAAGTCCGCGTGTCCCTGGTGCCCAGGGGGTAACAAAGCAACAACAAGCAAATAAAGTCAAAAAGGCCGAAAATAAGAAACCCCAGAGTGACAATTCCAGAGAAACATCCATAGAACAAAGGGAGGAAGGGTCCACAGGAAGTGGAATGGAAAGCAGCAGGATGGATGAACGAAGTGCAGACACCCACTCCCCCTCAAAAGGAGAAATGGCAGAGATGTTGTTAAGACTGGAAAACGTGATAAAAAGTGAAATACAGAGCTTACGGACCGATCTTGGCCACATGCTGTCCAGAATAGAAACAGTAGAGGAACAAATAGAGAAACAAGAACAGGAATCAATTACGCTAAAAACCCAGATGGACCAGACTCAACTACAACAGAGGCATATTCTTTACAAATTGGAAGACCAAGAAAACAGAAGCCGGAGACAAAACTTGAGGATAAGGTCTTTACCAGAGAAGAGAGGTGAGGACCTCAGGATAATAATGCAGACGTTATTTAACCCACCATTGGAAAGAACAACAGACAATCCAATTGGGATCGAAAGGGTCCATCGAGTAGGAAATCCGAAAAGAGTGACCTCCGAGAGAACAAGAGATGTTATAATAAGGTTCAGATTCTATGAAGAAAAAGAAGCAATTTGGAAGAAGCTGAGGGGACAACCCCCGATAGTGCTTGAAGGGACGGAGCTGCAGATATTCACCGATGTGGCCCCAGAAACCCTGGCTAGGAGATGGTTGTTAAAACCGCTCCTAAAACAGATGATAGATCTGAATATTAAGTATAACTGGGGGTTCCCTGCTTGCTTAATTGGAATAAAGGAGGGGAAACCGGCGACACTAAGATTCCCTGAGGACTTAAACGAATTCTGTAGGAAATTGGATATTCAGGTCCCCGACCTTCCAGGTTGGGGGTAGGAGGGAAGCGGAGGTGGGAGGGAGAGGGGAGGAAATGGAAACTCCCCTTCTCCCCCCCCTGTTGCTTTGCTTTCTCTGGTTACACTATGGTCTTCTTTGAGCTCCTCTCGATGCCCCCGGCTGGCTTGCTTTCTTTTTCTTTTCTCTTTTTTTTTTTTTTTCTCCCTTTTTATATGGCTTGTTTTGCCTTCTCTCTGATCTCTGGCTTGGGTCCGGCCCCGCCCCCCCCCCCCCCCCCGGGAGGAAAACCGGGGGGGGGGGGGGAGGCGGTCTCGGGCCCCACCTGGAGCGATCTGAACCAAGATATGGAAGATGGTTCAGAGGTCTTTAATAGGCCAAAGAGGGGGGGAGGGAGGGGGGGATGGGAGGGATGGGTTGGAGGGAGGGGAAGGGAGGGAGGGGGGGACGGGTGGGATGGGTGGGAGGGAGGAGACGGGAGGGAGGGGGGGATGGGAGGGATGGGAGGGATGGGTGGGAGGGAGGGAAGAAACCCTATCTCACCAAAACAATCAGGAGAGAGCGTAACCCAAAGAAAGGAAAACAAGGATGCCAGTGATTAAATGTCTATCATATAATGTGAAAGGCCTCAATAGCCCAACCAAGAGACATAAGATACTAAAGGAATTGAAAAGATATAGGACAGACATTGCCTTTTTACAAGAAACCCATCTTACTCTAGGATCAAACACAAAGATATACTCCCCCGACTTCCCCAGATGGTACTATGGAGATACTATTTCCAAAAGAGCCAGAGGGATAGCAATTGGAATAGCAAAGGGGACGCAGTTTGTACTAACAGACAGAATGACAGACCCGGAAGGGAGATTCCTCTTTTTAAGAGGAAAACTGGAGGGGTTGGAATATACCCTAGTAAATATATATGCCCCGAATACCTCTCCGATGAAATATTTGCTGGGAATATTAGGGAAATTAAAAGACTTTAGAAAGGGAAAGTTAATATTAGGAGGAGACTTTAATTTTTGTATGGATCCGAAAGTAGATAAGACTCACCAGACATTAGAAACCCAAGACATACAACTAAGAAAAGTAAAAGAAAGTTTATATAGAAATCAACTAGTGGACGCATGGAGGATTTTTAATCCAAGCCAACGAGATTATACGTTTTATTCTCCGGTGCACGGGAGCTATTCTCGGATTGACCACATTCTGGTAGATCATAGATTTCTGGAGAGGGTGGTCGAGACAAGAATAGAGACCATGACGATCTCGGATCATGCCCCCATTAGCATATCCATAAATATCTCAGGAAATCAAAGGCCTTATCAAAACTGGAGACTCAATGAGGAACTAATAATTGAAGAGGAAAGTTTTTCAAGGGTTAAAAAAGAATTGGAAGAGTATTTTAAGACAAATGAGACAGATGGAATCTCGGTAGCAACACTATGGGACGCCCATAAGGCGGTGATAAGAGGGGTCTTGATCTCCGAAGGAGTAAGGAGAAAGAAAGAAGAGAGTAGCAAAAGAGAAAAACTTATAGGAGAGATCTTGAACCTCGAACAAAAACACAAGAAAATGGGAAAGCAACGAGATTTATATCTGAATCTAGTAAGCAAGCGAAACGAACTTAAAGAACTCTTAGATAAGGAAACAAAAAGGGAACTCAATTTGATAGCCAGGGAAAGATATAGGTGGGGTAATAAAACAAGCAAACACCTAGCTCGGATGGTACAAAAAAAGAAATCAAGGAATTATATAGACAAAATTAAAAACGGAAAAGGTGAGACCCTACATACAACAAAAGATATTGCAGAAACCTTCAGATTATACTATGAAAAATTATACTCAGTAGAACAAAAGAACTGACAAAAGGGTGAGAAAGAAAACAAGATCACAACATTCTTAAAAGAAGCAGGAATATCAAAAATTGGTCAAATGGAGGCAGAAGGAATGGATAGGCCCATTACAGAAAATGAAATTAAACTAGCATTAATAAACTCAGCCGTAGGGAAAAGCCCGGGCCCGGACGGCTTCACAGTGATGTATTACAAAAAGTATAAGGAGATTCTCCTCCCAAAATTATGCCAATATTTTAATGGCCTTGGAAGAGAGTATAAATTAAGTAAAGAAGCATCAGAGGCAACTATCACTGTTATCCCAAAGGAAGGTAAAAACACGGGAAGCTGTTCAGGGTACCGGCCGATATCTCTGTTAAACACAGATATAAAATTGTTTGCAAAGATACTGGCCGGAAGAGTTAGACAGAAAATGACAAAATTGATACACCCGGACCAAACAGGGTTTGTTCAAGGTAGAGAGGGGAGAGACAATGGAGTAAGAACACTCTTGATACTCCAAAGAATGAAGGCAATGGGGTCCCCAGGTCTACTCCTGTCGATAGACGCAGAAAAAGCGTTCGACAGGGTAGACTGGGGACTCATGTTGCTCACTCTAAAGGGCATGGGGTTTGGAATTAGAATGATGGATTGGATTGCAGCCCTCTATAAGTCCCCCACGGCCAAAATAAAGATTAACGGTAGTCTATCTCAAACTTTCTCAATGGAAAATGGCACAAGGCAGGGTTGCCCTTTGTCGCCATTACTGTTTGTGCTTTCATTGGAACCTCTTCTCGCCAGGATCCGTAACTGCCAAGAAATAAAAGGGGTTAAAATTGGAGAGGAGGAACATAAACTCTCTGCTTTTGCAGATGATGTCCTCTTCTACTTGGAGAAACCTAAAACATCAATTACAAACTTATTAAATTTATGTAGAGATTACGGGGAAATCTCGAATTTCAAAATAAACATTACCAAAACGGAGATTATGAGTATAAATACAAGTAAACTGGAAGAGCAATTCCTGAAAGCGAAGTACCACTTCACATGGGTCAAAGAACTCAAATGTCTAGGGATATTGTTAGCAAATTCCATTAAAAAAATGTATAAGATAAACTTTATACCCTTACTAAATGAAATTAAAATAGAAACAAAAAGGGTGGAAAATAGAGCAATATCATGGATAGGACGAATTAATTATTGCAAAATGGTCATTATACCTAAAATTCTATATAAATTTCAGATGATCCCCATAGCCCTCCCTAAGACATTTTTCTCAGTAATTAAAAAAATAATTATGAATTATATATGGAGAAATAAGAAACATAGGATATCACTCCAGACCCTAAAACAACCAAAAAAAAAAGGGGGGATTAGCTGTCCCGGACATCAAACGATATTATGATGCAGTGGTATTAACAAGGGTGGTGGAGTGGGCCAGAGCCAATAAAGAAAAAAGGTGGGTAAGTTTAGAAAATGAATTATCACAGGTGAGGTTGGACAAGATTATTTGGAATCCTCCTCAATTTAGGACACTAGACAAAAATGCACACGAAATAACAAAAAATGCACTTAAAATATGGGACACTGTTTATAATAAAACTGAGAAGGAATATAATTCACCTCTTATAGCACTTAAAAATAATGATTACTTTGCACCAGGTAAAATACAGGTAGGGGGTAATTGGATCAAAAAGGATACCGCACAACTAAGGGATATAATGAATGATGGGCACATAAAAACACTGCAGGAGATAAAATCAAAAAAGAACTTAATGGAGATTAATGAATGGAGGTACCAGCAGCTCAAACACTTTATTCAGGACCTTCCACGCCCGTTGAGAACGGGAGATCAATTAACAGAATTAGAAAAAATGTGCTCCACAGAAAAATCTAAAGGAACCACTTCAAAGTTATATAAGATTCTACTGGAAATGGACGAGCAAAGTGTACCTCCATACATTAAAAAATGGGAAAGGGAACTTGGGACACAGCGGGATAGGGTCACAATAGACAAAATGCTGGCTTTGACACACTCCTTGGCGGTAGATAGCCGTACAGCGGAGATGTGCTTTAAATGCATATCCGGATGGTACATGACACCTGATAAGCTCAAAAAATTTAAGGAAGGACAGACAGGAGATTGTTGGAGGGGCTGTGGTTTACCAGGAAATATGGCACATCTCTGGTGGGGATGCCCCAAAGTAAAGAGGTTTTGGGAAAAAATACTGGATTGTGTGGAAGAGATTACAAAGAAAAAGATCAAGATGGACCCATGGGTCGTCCTATTTCATGGGGGGGAAGAAGAAGGCATAAAAAGTTACAGGAAAACACTTGTACCACATTTACTCAATGCCGCCAAGAGACTTATCCCAAGGAAGTGGCAAGAGGTGGAGTGCCCCCTAATTTGGGAGTGGGTAGATGCGGTTGAAGAAACTTATAAAATGGAAGAACTGAAAGAGGGCTTAGAGGGGAACAACATCTTACAAAACACAAAATGGGATAACTGGAGGACTTTTAAGAAATCATGGAGTTACGCAGAAAAGTTAAGGGAAGTAGAAGTATAAGTGATTGTTTTGGGTGAGATAGGGGGGAGGGAGGGGAAGGATAAGGGGGGGATTATGTAAATGTAAACTATATGCTCTCTCTAGTAAAAGGAGATATAATCAACAATATCCCTCAAATAAAAATATATATATATATATTATATAAATAAGGAAAAAAAAAAAAAAAAAAAAAAAAAAAAACACCATACAAGAAAAGCGATACTAATGATGCAAAACCAATATAGAGATGCAATGGGCTGGCACGCAGAACATGAGCATATAACGCTCACTCTATGAGGTTGAGTCTGAAGTGAAAAAAAATAAATAAATAAATAAAAAAAAAACAGTGGGCCAGATGCAGAAAGGAGATACGACAGCGTATCTCCAGATACAGTAATAAAATAATATTGCGCAAACCACTAGGTGTCGTGAATCAGGCTGCCAACATAACAAAGTGGATACTAAGTGAAAAATATTGTGAAAAAATGTAGCGCCCAAAGTGAATGAATAAACCCTTAAAAGGATATAAATAAATGAACCTGATAGTCAAATGATCTGCATCACCGACTAGTCTAGTCTCCAAAATATGTGAACCTGTGAGGTAAACACAAACACATAGACCAGAAATACCCAGATATAGGTCTATATGATAGTGCCAAAAAATTGGTGTCAATGTATACAAATGCTGTGATCAAAAAGTGAAGATGATGTCTGTATGAGTTCAAAAGTTACTTCTCAGACAGTCACTGAAAAAAATGGATAGTGAACAAAGATGACATTTAAGTGATCAAGAAACACAAATCTTTAATAAATAAACCAAACGTGATAGTAGGTTGCAACAAAAAGGGTAAAAAAACACCTTAAGTAATTCAATGACTAAATAAGTCAGTGAGCGTGACACCATCAGCCCCGTACACACGACAGAGGAACTCGACGTGCTTGGCACGTCGAGTTCCTCGTCGAGTTTTGGGATGAAGCCGCCGAGGAGCTCGGCGGGCCGGCTTCTCCCATAGAAGAACGAGGACAACGAGAAAATAGAGAACATGTTCTCTATTTTCTCGTCGAGTTCCTCGGCGGCTCCATCGAGCCAAAACTGTACAGACGACAGAGTTTCTCGGCAGAATCCGGGTTTTGACCGAGTTTCTCGGTGAATTCTGCCGAGAAACTCTGTCGTGTGTACGAGGCCTAACAGTGTTAAAGGAAAAAGTCTTTTGAAAACACACATATGATCTTCAATTGTTGGAGTGGAGCCACAATCTTCAAGACACATAACAATCTTCACACATGGGCATTGATTAAAGGGTGGGTACTCTTACCAGAAAAGATGGACCCTCAACTTCACCGTACGGTGGGAGGGTCATTAGAGCTTGTACAGACTAACGTCTGAATCTGGGAGTCTCCCCTTCAGATGGTCAGAACCCAAGATAGCCTCAGGTGGTCTCGATTGTCCAGGACAGAGTGTTGTAGCAGAAATCAGCTCATCAAAATTGCTCCAAACATCCCAATTGTTATGCAAAGAAAAAACATATAGAGGTGCTCCTCATAGTGTAAAAAAGTTTTTTTATTGCACTCATAAGGCAAATTTCAAAAGTAAAATAGTGAAAAGGCTTGCAAAGCCACACTGAAGGTAAAAAGCAAACAGCAAGCTAAAAAATTCAAGATAAAAAACCACAGCAAGCTGAAAAAATAGCAGCAGATACTCTCACTTTAGATAAATATGAGAGAATTTCCAATAAGTCAGCAATGGAGTTACAATAGAACTATCACCCGACCGGTTTCGTCTCTATAGGACTTCAACTGGGGTACCCGCCGTAACTTAGGGCGCAGGTTCTTTGTGAATCCAGCCCCAGCCTCACTAAGGCGTAGTGTACATCTGCCGGCGTAAGCGCGCCAAATTCAAATTCTTACGGCGGGCTTTATGAATCTAGCCCAGTGTTTTTGCTAGAAAATTACTTAGAACCCCCAAACATTATATATATTTTTTTTCTAACACGGCCTAGAGAATAAAATGGCGGTCATTGCAATACTTTTTGTGATACCGAATTTGTGCAGCGCTCTTAAAAGCTCACTTTTTTGGGAAAAAAACACCTTTTTTAATAAAAAAAAAAAAAAAAAGACAACAGTAAAGTTAGCCCAACTTGTCACGCTTCAAAGTTGCGCCCGCTCGTGGAATGGCGACTTATGTAACCTGTGTGTATCTGGCTCTGATACTAGCCAGTGTCTCACCAGCCACTCACCTCGCCGCGCCTCCCTGCAGCTAGATGGAGGCATCTATGCAAGTCTTGCGTGGGTGGGTTTGGGGCGGGAAGTGGAAGTTACAGTATTAAAGTGGATCAGAATGCAAGAGAGAAAAAATTGCGAACAAGCGGGCTCTTTATTGCAGCAGAGACTTGCAATATCACTTTTGCAATAAAACAAAATTAGAATTTTGGAAGATGTTATATTTTATCTTTTCCATTCTATTCAATTTTTTTTTTCTATTCCATTCTTTTATTTTTTATTGTATTCTTTTCAATTATAGTCTATTCTTTGCCATTCTATTCTGATTCAAAGTTATTCTATTTGATATTCAAATTTCGGTTATATTCTTTGTATTCTCTTCTATTGTCTACGCTATTATAATATTCGGACGGATTTTTGTTATTGAGAGATTCGGATATATCCGAATACCCAAATAACAATATAAACAAATTGTACCGAATGCTCCGAATAACGAAATGTAATTCATCTGAATTTCAGAAATTCGGACTGAAATTCAAATCTAATTTTACATTGAACTTCCAGTCGAATTCTAACTACATATATTGCTGAGATCAAAGAGCGTGTGTTATTAGAGTACCAAAATAATGCAGTTTTATGTTTATGTTATGTTATTTTATGTTTTATTTTTTATGCTGAAATGACTGTTTACAGGGTATAGATAAAAATCAATCATATAATGTACCTGTAGTTTCTAGTTTAGTTTTTGCTGTTGTTTCCTGCCTCTGCTGTACAGAGCCACAGAGCCAATACAGGGCAGTGATGGTTTGGAAAACGAAACTGATTGGTGCTGAGGGGTTTTGGACACACAGTAATCACACCTCCTTGATTAGTGACCACAGAGAGAAAGCTCCCAGTACTGCGGTTATCAGGAAACAGACAACCAGGAAGTGTGGAGATCAGAGAAGAATTACAGCAACTTGAGAGCAAAAACGAACAATGAGGGAGGACATGAAAACAGCTCAGCATTAAGGTAACGGAAGCTATTAAGATAAAAAAAAATTCCTTTACAAACCCTTTAAGCTAAATGTGTTTTAAAGAGTCATTGGGCCGGATTCAGATAGGTTAGCGGATCTTTAGATCCGCGTAACCTATCTGAATTACGATCCGCCGGCGCAAGTTTTTGAGGCAAGTGCTTAATTCAGAAAGCACTTACCTCAAAACTTGCGGCGGTGTATCGTAAATCCCCCGGCGGAATTCAAATTCCGCGGCTAGGAGGCGTCTACAATTTAAATCAGGCGCGTCCCCGCGCCGATCGAATAGCGCATGCGCCGTCCGCGGATTTTCCCAGCGTGCATTGCTTCAAATGACGTCGCTAGGACGTCATTGGTTTCGGTGTGAGCGTAACTTGCGTCCAGCTCTTTTCTGAATCGACGTATGCAAACAACATAATGATTTTTTATAATTTAATTTAATAATTTAAAACTCGGTGCGGGAACGACGGCCATACTTAACATAGGATACCCCTCACTTAGCAGGGGTAACTATACGCCAGAAAAAGCCGAACGCAAGCGACGTAAAAAAAGCGACGGGCAGGCGTTTCTGAATCGGCGGAAATCCTCATTTGCATATTCGTCGCGTGTAAAAAACGAAACGCCACCTAGCGGCCGGCCTGGAATTGCAGCCTAAGATCCGACGGTGTAAGTCACTTACACCTGTCGGATCTTAGGGAGAGCTATGCGGAACCTGATTCTATGAATCAGGCGCATAGATCCGACCGACGGAACTTAGAGATACGACGGCGTATCAGGAGATACACCATCGTATCTCTATCTGAATCCGGGCCAGTAATCATTTGAAATTTATCGATTCAAACACTTTGAATTCGAAAAAAAAAACTGTCAAACTTGAAGAAGATTATAAAAATTACGAATGCAAATACAGAATACGAATCCCGAATACGAATTGAACGAATCAACCTAATTGAACTAAACTAAATAATTAGATTAACAAATTGAAACAAAAGCTATTTGTGTCTACTCAATTCTATTATTTTGTTTTCTATTCAATTCTATTCTTTTCTATTCTATTATTTTCTATTCTTCGATTTAGAATGTATTTTATTCAAATTTCAGAAGATGGTTATATTCTTTCTATTCTATTCTTTTATTTTCTAATCTATGATTTTCTCTTCTATTCAAACTCAAATTAATTGTATTAGAATTTTGGGAAATGGTTATACTCTTTCTATTCTGTTCTGTTCTATTCTATTCTATTATGTTTTTAATTCTATTCTATTCTTTTATGTTCTTGTCTATTATTGTTTGTTCTTTTCTACTGTATTTAAATTAAAATGTATTCTATTTAATCAATTTCTATTAAATTAAAATTTCAGAAGATGGTTATATTCTTTCTTTTTTATTCTATTCTATTCTATTTTGTATTCTATTATATTCTATTCCTTATTTTCTATTCTATTTGCATGAAGGTAAAATAACTTCTGTGTGTGCAGCCCCTCTAATACTTACCTGAGCTCCCTCTCGATCCAGCGATGTCCACAAGAGCCTTTGCTCTCTGGGGACTCGCACTCCTGATAGGCTTTTGGCAACAGCAGCAGCCAATGCCTGACGCTGGTGTCAATCACAGCCAGTGAGCCAATCAGGAGATGGAGGGGGTGGGGTCGAGCCACGGCTCTGTGTGTGACTGGACACACAGCACCATGGCTCGGGGGCGTGCCTGCTTGGGTGCCCCCAGAGCAAGCTCCCTCCAGGCACATGGCAGGAGGGAGGAGCCAGGAGTGCCAGCATGGGATCCTATAAGAGGAGGATCAGGGCTGCTCTGCACAAAACCATTACCGAGAGCAGTATTGTTATTTTTTTTTTTAACAACTTGCTGACCAGCCGCCGCAGTTATATGGTGGCAGGTCAGCTCCCCAGCGCGAGAGCCTGTAGCTATACGTCGGCTCTCGAAGCGGCCACTAGGGGCACTAGATGGCCGCCGGGCACCCGCGATTGCTCGTTACACACAGCTCCCTGTCCTGTCAGGGGGAGAAATGCCTGACCGTCTGTTCATACAATGTATGAACAGCGATCTGTCATTTCCCCTAGTGAGGCCACCCCCCCTACAGTTAGAACACACCCAGGGAACATACTTAACCCCTTCCCCGCCCCCTAGTGTTAACCCCTTCACTGCCAGTGGCATTTTTATAGTAATCCAATGCATTTTTATAGCACTGATCGCTATAAAAATGCCAATGGTCCCAAAAATGTGTCAAAAGTGTCCGAAGTGTCCGCCATAATGTCGCAGTACCGGAAAAAAAAACGCTGATTGCCGCCATTACTAGTAAAAAAAAAATATTAATAAAAATGCCATAAAACTATCCCCTATTTTGTAAACGCTATAACTTTTAGGTAAACCAATCAATAAACGTGTATTGCGATTTTTTTTACGAAAAATATGTAGAAGAATACGCATCGGCCTAAACTGAGGAAGAAAAATGTTTATATATATTTTTGGGGGATATTTATTATAGCAAAAAGTAAAAAATATTATTTTTTTTCAAAATTGTCGCTCTGTTTTTGTTTATAGCGCAAAAACTAAAAACCGCAGAGGTGATCAAATACCACCAAAAGAAAGCTCTATTTGTGGGAAAAAAAGGACGCCAATTTTGTTTGGGAGCCACGTCGCACGACCGCGCAATTGTCAGTTAAAGCGACGCAGTGCCGAGTCGCAAAAAGTGCTCTGGTCTTTGACCAGCAATATGGTCTGGGGGTTAAGTGGTTAAACAAGTCTTTAATATCGCTTTAGGGCTGACACTGGTAGATCTTCAAATTAATGTTTGTGTGAATCAGTACATTTGATGACTTGATAAATGCTGTTTGAAAAGTACTTATAAAAATGTTTGCTTTTAACTTTCAATTTTAGAATGAAAAGAGTTTCCCAAACAAAAACCAAATTCACTGTTATGCCCTGTACACACGATCGCTGGAACGGTTCGTTTTCATCGGACGAACCAATCATGTGTGGGCTCCATCGTTTTTTTTCCCATCGTGAAAAAAAATAGAACCTGTTTTAAAATTTTCTGATGGTTAAAAAACCGATAGAAAAAAAACGATCGTCTGTGGGGAAATCCATCGGTCAAAAATCCACGCATGCTCAGAATCAAGTCGACGCATGCTCGGAAGCATTGAACTTTATTTTTCTCAGCACGTCGTTGTGTTTTACGTCACTGCGTTGGACCCGATCGGATTTTTAACTGATGGTGTGTAGGCAAGACTGATGAAAGTCAGCTTCATGAAAAAATCCATCGGTCCGTTTTCATCGGATGAACCGATCGTGTGTACAGGGCATTAGAAATGTGTTCATTCCACAAAAATCTTCCATCCCGCTCTTTCGAATTGTTTCATCATCACAGCTCAAAAACCAACATCGATTTTACCCTATTTATGATCAGAAAATGGAACAAAAGATCTTAAAATATATTTTTTTTAAACAAAATGATTCTAGTGTATTACCAGCTTTAGACTGGTCAGATTTTGGGGACTTGACTAGGGCACCACTAATACCACTGATGTCACAGCCCCATTAAAGTACCACTGATACCCTTCAAAATACACGTTATGTAACCAAATAATGAGAACCACACAAATAGAAATGGAGAAAACTTGGCCATTTATTACCAAAAATCTTAGCATTCCTTATAACAGAAACAATATTATTAACCACTTCTCTACTTTGGGTGTTTTTCAGATTTGGCGTTTACAAGACTAAAACATTTTTTTTTGCTAGAAAATTACTTAAAACCCACAAACATTATATATTTTTTTTTTCTAATACCCTAGAGAATAAAATGGCGATCATTGCAATACTTTTTGTCACACCATATTTGCGCAGCGGTCCTACAAGCGCACTTTTTTTGGAAAAAAATCACTTTTTTGAATTTAAAAATAAGACAGCAATAAATTTGGCCCAATTTTTTTATATATTGTGAAAGATAATGTTACGCCGAGTAAAATGGTACCCAACATGTCACGCTTACAAATTGCGCCCGCTCGTGGCATGGCGTCAAACTTTTACCCTTAAAAATCTCGATAGGCGACGTTTAAAAAATTCTATAGGTTGCATTTTTTGAGTTACAGAGTAGGCCTAGGGCTATAATTATTGCTCTCGCTCTAACGATCGCGGCGATACCTCACTTGTGTCGTTTGAACACAGTTTTCATATGCGGGCGCTACTCACGTATGCGTTCGCTTCTGCGCACGAGCTCGTCGGGACGGGGCGCTTTAAAAAATTTTTTTTTTTTTTTTCTTATTTATTTTTATTTATTTTATTATTTTTTACACTGGGAAAAAAAATGATCACTTTTATTCCTATTACAAGGAATGTAAACATCCCTTGTAATAGAAAAAAGCATGACAGGTCCTCTTAAATATGAGATCTGGGGTCAAAAAGACCTCAGATCTTATATTTAGACTAAAATGAGAAAAAAAAAAAAAAATTGGAAAATGTCATTTTTTCAAATGACAAAAAAAAAAAATGTTTCTTTAAGAGGCTGGGCGGGACTGACGTTTTGACGTCACTTCCGCCCAGCCGAGCTATGGGGACGGGCGAAGGAGATTTTTCCTTCAGTCTCGTCCCCGCTCAGCTCCCGAACGGTCGCGATCTCCTCCGCCGCTACCGACGGCTCCGGTAAGCGGCGGAGGGCGCGGGAGAGCGGCGGGAGGGGGGGGGGCCCCTCTCCCGCCACCGATAACGGCGATCTCGCGGCGCATCCGCCGCGGAGACCGCCGTTATCGTTACCAGAACCGCTGACAGTAAAGATACATACCTCGGTTGTGGCAGCAGCTGCTGCCGTTACCGAGATATGTATCTTTAAAGTTAGGCCGTATATAGTCGTACAGCGGTCTGGAAGTGGATAAATAACATAAAGGTTGCCGATCCTAGGAGGCACAACTAACCAACATCAAGTTTTTATCTGTGTGTCTATTAAAAGTTCCCCAGCCAAGCTACACTGGCTCGGGGACCACCCACCCTTTCCCAGATGTTTGCTTTTTAACACTTCCCAGTTAACCCACCATTACTGGGATACTACAGAGCACGCCACACCGTAGATGGGTCCTGTGATGGGGGGGCCTGTGTAACCCAGAAGAGGTTGGGAAAACCATTGTTTCAGCTCCCCATGCATACTGGCACAGGGTGACTGAAAAAATATGTCTTGGATTACCGTATTTTCCGGCGTATAAGACGACCCGGCGTATAAGACGACCCCCTAATTTTCCAGGAAAAATTTTGATTTTGGGATATACTCACTGTATAAGACTACCCCCTTCTTACTGTCTTTCTGGAAGCTGAGGGGAAGCCAGAACCGCTGACAGAAACAGGCTTTTTCAAATCTCACTGCACTGCAGGGGCGGACTGACAACTCATGGGGCCCCCGGGCAATAGAAGATTATGGGGCCCCCGGGTTTACAGATGGCTGTCACACCAGGAGTAAGTAACAAACAAAAGAACATATAGAGTACAACAGTCAGGATAAACTCCACGCTCATATCAGAGTCCCAACATTCTCCATATACATCACAGTCCCCAAGTGTGCCACCTTACGGCAGAACTGCACAAGTGAGTCGTAGAGCCAGCAGAATAGTGAACTGCTGTGGTTGGCCTCAGATTGGGCAGCGGGGCATGTGAATAAAGGCCACGCTTAAAGGTTGCCATGATGTCACTGCACAGGTGTGCACCTAGCCCTGCCCTTCTGCCTGATCCAAGGTCGAGCTCTGCAGTGCACCAATCACATGGCTCCAAATGGTAACAAGTGCATTTTTCACAAGCATGCGATTGTTAGCTCGACTCCTGTTGAGCAGCAGTGGGCATACATGGAACATACTGTATACACAAACGCATGCACAGTATACATACACACGCATACACTATACATACATACACATATACAGTATACACACACACTCAGTGCCGATCCTGACCTCCCTGGGACCCTAAGCAAAATTCTGCTAAGGGGCCCTCTACGGTGGTAAGAAATGGGCGTGATTACGGAAAATAGTGGGCCTAGCTTACATGGGCGTGGCTCGCGGGTGTGGTTAGAGTCTGAGGGGTAGAGGGAGAGAAAAAAAGAGAAGAAAGAAAAAAAAAGAGGAGAAAGAAAAAAAGAGGAAAAAGAAAGAAAAAAAGAGGAGAAAGAAAAAAAGAGGAAAAAGAAAGAAAAAAAGAGGAGAAAGAAAGAAAAAAAGAGGAGAAAGAAAGAAAGCCCAGATCCTACACTACAATAGAAATATGTGTATTCCAGAAAGTTTAACAAATCAGCAGATAAAGATCCTCCAAACACCTGGTGTTAGCGCTTTAATCATCCCGGCACCATGGTTATTATGGTGTCAGGATGATTGTAGCACATTATTTCTATTATTACATTGTTATATAAAATGAAATTATTCAACTCACCCGGAGTCCCTCCTTACATCAGGCATTCCCAGCGAAGTCCCTCCTTACATCAGGTGTCCCCAGTGGAGTCCCTCCTTACATCAGGTGTCCCCAGTGGAGCCCCTTCTTACATCAGGTGTCCCCAGTGGAGCCCCTCCTTACATCAGGTGTCCCCAGTGGAGCCCCTCCTTACATCAGGTGTCCCCAGCGGAGCCCCTCCTTACATCAGGTGTCCCCAGTGGAGCCCCTCCTTACATCAGGTGTCCCCAGCGGAGCCCCTCCTTACATTGAGTATTCCCAGCAGAGTCCCCCTAACACCAGGCATTCCCAGCAGAGTCCCCCTAACACCAGGCATTCCCAGCAGAGTTCCCCTTACACCAGGCATTCCCAGCGGAGCCCCCCATACATCAGGCAATCCCAGCCCCGACTTACATCATCAGGTATCAAGCCATAGCAGCAGAGATTCTCTCCGCCGCCATTACAGTACAGAGTGGACAGGAGTGTGGAGAGGCGGCCGGTTGGCTGCCAATAGGAATTGAGCTGCGGCATCGCCCACCCCCGCCCCTTTCCCCACATCATTTCACAGACAGACATCAGCGGGGCAGGAGGTGGGTGGTGCCACAGCTCAATTCCTATTATTTGGTCTACAAGAAAATGGCGGCCGGCAAAGAAATTGTCTCCGCCCGGCCACGGACCGCTGGCAGCGGTGACGGCGGCTGCGGGGAAGAATCGGGGGCCCCCGAGTATTACTCGGGCCCTACGCAGCTTGTGTAGCTAGCGTATGGGGCGAATCTGCCCTGCCCACACTATACATACACACACATGCAGTATATACGCGCTCTATACATACACACACACAGTATATACGTACACTATACATACACACACATACAGTGTATGTATGTGTATATATATATATATATATACACACACACTCTCTATATATACACATACAGTATATACGCACTCTATACATACACACATAGTATATACGTACACTATACATACACACACACATACAGTATATATATATATATACACACACACTCTCTATATATACACATACAGTATACATACTACAGCATTTTTCACCCAAAAGTGTGCTTGATTGAACACACTGCTGCCCCCATCTCCTGACATGCTGGGACTTGTAGTTCCCCAGCAGCTCACAGGCACATTAGTTGGAAATACAGGAGAGGAGAGGAGTGCCTGTGTAGTGGTGGGCAGCTAATGAGTATGGAGATGTAGTTAGTAGATACATATTGGGGAGACATTCAGGACATGTTCTTCCTCCAGGAGCATTGCACTTATTACACACAAAATCGATCTTATAGTCAGGAAGAGCCATGCTAGAGGTAACACATCCCCTCCCTCTCTGCTCTCCAGGGGAATCCACTGACAAGAATCCATCTTGTAAAACTCAGCCAGTTTACCTCATCAGGCAGCAGTACGTCCCACACTGTAAGCTGTCCCCGCCTCCCTCTCCTCTAGCAGTCGGACTCTGTCTGCATCTCCTGCTACTGTGTCAAAATAGCCGCGCTGTGGAAGGGGGCGTGTACAACATGTTCCTATTGGCTGAGGGGGCAGTGCAGAGGCGGGGCAGCTATAATCTTAGGATTTCTACATCAAAATAGTGTCGGTGTCAGGCATTTCAGGAACAGATGTAAAAAAACCACTGTTTTTTACATTCTGTCCCTAGTTTTACCGAGGCTGGCCACCCTGATGGGGCCCCCTAGTGGCACGGGCCCTCGGTCACTGCCCGAATGACCGAATGGTCAGTCCGCCCCTGCTGCACTGTGCCATTACATTACATTCCTCACTGTGCCATTACATTACATGCCCAGACTGTGCCATTACATTCCTCACTGTGCCATTACATTACATGCCCAGACTGTGCCATTACATTACTCACTGTGCCATTACATTACATGCCCAGACTGTGCCATTACATTACTCACTGTGCCATTACATTACATGCCCAGACTGTGCCACTGTGCCATTACATGCCCCCACATTGCCATTGTGCCATTACATGCCCCCACATTGCCATCACTTGCCCCCACTGTTCCTTGAACTTGTTCCCCCCCCCCCCCCCCCCCCCGTGCAATAACACTCACTTTTTTTCCCCAGCGCTGACAGTGTCCCATGCTGCGATCGCGATCGTGAATGATTTCAAAGCCGCGCCTTCACTGCAGAGTGTTCTGTGATAGGATGAACAAAAATCTTCCCAGCAGCGCCTCTGTTATGTTTCCCGCCTATCACGGACGTCTTCTCATCTCGTCCGAGGATGAGAAGGCATCTGTGATAGGAGGAACAAAGAACAGAGGCGCTGCTGGGAAGATTTTTGTTCATCCTATCACAGAACACTCTGCAGTGAAGGCGCGGCTTTGAAATCCTTCACGATCGCGATCGCAGCATGGGACACTGTCAGCGCTGGGGAAAAAAAGTGAGTGCCGAGACTGTACCCGGCGTATAAGACGACCCCCGACTTTGGATGCATTTTTTTGCATCCAGAAAGTCGTCTTATACGCCGGAAAATACGGTACTTAAAATGGGATAGTAATATTTATCCACAATATCTCCCAGGATATATGTAAAGACTATTCTTGGTTTGTTTGATTCTGAACTTAACATGTTAGTTGAGAGAGCTGATCACATTGTCCCAGGGGCGGACTGACAACTCATGGGGCCCCCGGGCAATAGGAGATTATGGGGGCCCCCAGCAAGCTGCATGCTTGTTATTTAAAAATAAATAAAAAAACAAGATTTTACAACCCCTTCAATTAAAACCAGCAACTGTTGAGACAACACCTTGGTCAGGTCTATGTACAGTGTAATGTACAGAGTATGTGGGTCAGGAGTAACAAACAAAACAACATATAGAGTATAGCAGTCAGGATGAGCACCACGTTCACATCAGAGTCCTCCCTTACATCAAAGTCCCAACATTCTCCCTATACATCACAGGCCGCAGGGTCAGTCCCCCCTTACATCAGAATCTCCCCTTACAGCAGAGCCCCAACAGTGGCACCCTATGGCAGAGCCCCCCCCCCCCAGTGTGTCACCTTTTATCGGTGTCCCTTTACACATACCTTTGCACCTTAGTGCTTAGTGTGGCAGGCAGCTGGCAGGTAAAGGCTTTAAAAACCCACTTGTTGCCGCCTCCAAACTGCACAAGTGAGTCATGGAGCCAGCTGAATACAGTAGTGAACTGCTGTGGTTGGCATTTAGGCATGTGATTAAAGGCCATGCTTGATGGGTGCCATGATGTCATGATACAGAGACAGTATACAGATACAATATACGGACACAGTATGCAGACACAGTATACACACAGACAAACCCAGTATACAAACCCAGTATACAGACACAATATACAAACACGGACACAGTATACAGACACAATATACAAATACGGACACAGTATACAGACACAATATACAAACACGGACACACGCAGTATACAGACACAATATACAAACACAGACACACACAGTATACAGACACAATATACAAACACAGACACACGCAGTATACAGACACAATATACAAACACAGACACACGCAGTATACAGACACAATATACAAACACAGACACACGCAGTATACAGACACAATATACAAACACGGACACACGCAGTATACAGACACAATATACAAACACGGACACACGCAGTATACAGACACAATATACAAACACAGACACACACACACGCACACACAGTATACAGACATACACAGTATACAGACCCAGTATACAGGCAGACACACACAGTATACAGACACACACAGTATACACACAGACACAGTAAGCATATACATACACACACAGTATACACACTTTTCATCTATAAATCAGCATAATTGAACACACTGCTGCTGCCCCCATCTCCTGGCATGCTGGGACTTGTAGTTCCCCAGCAGTATACAGACACATTCAGTGGTAATACAGGAGAGGAGGCTCAGCCTGTGTTTTGGTGGGCAGGTAATCTGTAGGGACTGAGATGTAGCAGAGATTGGGGCAGAAGTTCAGAACATGCTTCCTCCAGGAGAAGTGCACTTCTCACACACAGAAAAACGATCTAACAGCCTCAGAGACAGCTCTGCTAGAGTAAACTCAACCCCCCTCACCCTCACCCTCACCCTCACCCTTACCAGAGAAAGCACTGATAAAACGACATTTAACTTACCTTGTTTTAGCCTGAAGTCCATCCCACACTCCATGCTGCGTCCCCACCTCCCTTTCCTCCAGCTGTCGGCAATCTCCTGCTCTGTATTCAAAGAATCCGCGCGGGGGAAGGGGGGCGTGTACACCAGGTTCCCATTGGCTGAGGAGGTAGTGAAGGGTGGAGCAGCTATTGCCTCCGAAATCTCACTTCAAAATGATGTCGGTGTCATACATTTCAGGTACAGATGTAAAAATACACAGATTTTTACAATCTGTCTCTGATTTTTCTAAGGCTGGCAACCCTGATGGGGCCCCCTAGTGGCATGGGGCCCTCGGTCACTGCCCGAATGACCGAATGGTCAGTCCGCCCCTGCATTGTCCCCTGTACAATGTAGGAGACGGGCCGACTCCTGCTGGAGCTCCTGCTATTGTGTGAAGGTGTCCTGTGTTTATACCTATGATAATGTATGATCTACTGTGTGAAGCTCGGTGACCACAAGTCTGACCTGTAGTGAAATCCTGATTTATCACAACAATAAACCATGAGGCAACGGAGTCACATCGGCTGCTTTAAGGGATTAGTTAATTAGCTCCTGTTAATTCTGTTTCTGATTACAGGCGTATTGTTAGAGTAATATGAGCTCTCTTTAGCTGTATATAAGACTTGTATTCATGTTCTAATAATCAGTCTATGTTCAGCAATCAAATGAGTATCGTCTTGTTTGTTGTTGATAGCGGTTGGAATAGCTGATATCTATATTCAGACTGGGAGGAAGTGGTATATGACGAAAGCAATCAAGCGGAGTGTGAGACATTTTGTTACAGGTCCCTACAAAGACCTATTGAAAATCTGAAGGCTTCCGAAGACCCCAACCGGCAAACATTTTATGAAAACAGTTTCAACGTAGTGAGGGAGGGTGGCAAGCTTGCCGCCTTTTCAGATCCCACCCTGCATACCCCCCACAGCCCTCCTACTCTCCACAAGCTGACCAATCCAATAATGTAGTAACCCCACTGAATTAACTCTATCCTGTCCTGTTCCACTTACACCTCCGCCCCCTTCGTCATGTGGCCCTCCGCTTATTTATTTTTTGCTTAGGCACTATATAAGCCCCATTTTACAGCCATGGCCAAAAGTTATAAAAATGACACAAATATTAATTTTCACAAAGTCTGCTTGCTCAGTGTTTTTAGATCTTTTTGTCAGGTGTTACTATGGTATACTGAATTATAATTACAAGCATTTCATAATTGTCAAAGGCTTTTATTGAGAATGGCATTAAGTTTATCCAAAAATTCAATATTTGCAGTGTTGACCCTTCTTTTTCAAGACCTCTACAATTCACCCCCGGCATGCTGTCAATCGACTTTTGTTCCGTTTCGTATCGTTCCGTAGGTTCGTTCCCGTTCGTTTTTCGTAAGACGCCCGTTTTCCTGTTTCGTTCCCGTTCGTTTTTCGTACGACGCGATTTTTTCGTATTGCGATTTTTTCGTATTTTGGTTACCGTTTTATTTTCGTACATGCGGGATGGTTCGTTATTCTGTTTAATTCATGTTCGTTACTTGTTAGACAATAATTTTCGTCATTTTGTACTTTCGTAAATATATCGCGGGATTCGCGGCACTTTCAACACACGGCTCATCCATATTAACTATTGTTAAGCCCCATACACTTGGTCAGACTTTTTTAACAACAAACATAAAAACGATCATTTACCGAACGTTCGTTCATTTTTAAACTCCATCAGAAAACCATTTTTGGGTTCCAGGTTCAAAAGTCTGGCCAACTGATCTCCCTTCAGACGAAAATCCACAGAAAAGTTTATTTGGCTTTACTGTACTCAGCACAAAAGAGAAGCTGCTTCACTAACTACACTCACTGCCCATTCAGAAAAACAAAAATTACATCTTATAACAAAAGATTTGTATTCTGTATTTTGAAACCAAATTACAAACAGAAAAAAGGAATTCAGAATACAGAATACAAATCTTTTGTTATAGATGTCATATGAACATACAAACAGAAAAAGGATTCAAACACAATACAGAAATACAGAATGAAAATCTTTTGTTATAGATGTCATATGAACATACGACTGAAAATCAAAATACGAACAGAACAAGGATTCAAACAGGATACAGAATGCAAGTCTTTTGTTAAAGATGTCATATTCATTCTTTTGCCGTTTTCGTTTTGTCGTATTTTCGTCGGATCGTTCGTTCGTATTTGCGGTTGTTCGTTATGCGGCTCATTCGTAATCCCGTCGTTTTCGTATTTTGGTGCTTTAATTTTTTCGTATGTACACATTATTATGCGGGTACGAAAATGAACATTTTCGTACGAAAATGACATTCGTACGAACGGGAATGCACATATCTACTTCTGGGCCACATCCTGACTGTTGGCAGCGAATTCTTGCATATTCAATACTTGGAGTTTGTCAGAATTTGTGGGGGTTTTTTTGTTCACCCGCCTCTTGAGACCACAAGTTCTCAATGGTATTAAGGTCTGCAGAATTTCCTGGCCATGGACCCAAAATGTTTTTTTCCCCAACTCGCTTAGTTATCACTTTTACCTTATGGCAAGGTGCTCCATCATTCTGGAAAAAGCATTGTTCCTCACTAAACAGTTCTTGGATGGTTGGGAGAAGTTGTTTTTGTACCATTCCTTATTCATGACTGTGTTCTTAGGAAAAATTATGAGTGAGCCCCCCACTCCCTTGTCTGAGAAGCAACCCCACACATAAATGGTTTCAGGATGCTTTACTGTTAACATGACACAGGACTAATGGTAGCGCTCACCCTTTCTTCTCTGGACATGTTTTTTTTTCCCAGATGCCCCAAACAATCGGAAAGGGGATTGATCTGTGCCACGATAGGCAGCCGCCTAGACTATTGCAATTCATTATATCTGGCATTGCCAAAGAAGACAGTGCAGAGGCTTCAACTCATACAGAATGCTGCGGCAAGGCTACTTATGGGTACCCCTTTGGGGGATCATATCACCCCCGTTTTTTGTGCCTTGCACTGGTTGCCAATCTACCATTGTACTCCGTTAAAAGCAGGTTGTATCATGTTCAAAATCATGAGAAGCCTTGCTTTGAGTTACCTGAGAAGATCACTTAGATCATGTGTGCCCAACTAATGGCCCGGGGGCCACATGTGGCCCGCGGAGCCCTCTGATGTGGCCCACGACCTCCTGCTCTGGGATGGAATAAAATAGAATAGAATACTGTTATTAAAGGTAAGTTTATTATATATGGGCATACCTGTTCTGCAGTGGTTACTGGGCTGCTTTCAAACTGATCCGCAGGTGCAGAGAAGTGCACCTGAGGGTTACCTGCACTGAGCCATAAACTTCTATTACCTGTAAGTTTGGTGTGCTGAGAGTAGAGTGGGCTCTATAGAGCCGAGTGGGGTGCCATCCACCCACTGCACTCATTGTGGCCCGCGACCGGTTACCAAGTCACTTATGTGGCCCTTGCTCTTCAAAAGGTTGGGCACCCCTGACTTAGATCGAGCAGAAGAGACCTCCTCCACATCTCTGTGCCAAAGAAGACCCTGCGTGGTGGTCGAGCTTTCTCCCACCAGGGTGCTGTGCTGTGGAATAGCCTTCCTGCTGAGCTCCAGGAGGCCCCTACCATCTTGGTCTCTCGCAGGAAACCGAAGACTTGGCTCTTCACACAAGCCTTTCCTGCATAGCCTCTCTTGTTCCATCTCTCATGCTGCTTCCACCTGCTTCTATCTCCTCTGGAGGCCTCCGTTCCCAGACGAATCCTTATACGGGGAAACGCATAGCGTGGAGCTATAAGTCCTTGACGTCATCATGTTCCAGCCAGCTGGTGCGAACCGCGGCTGGGTTTGAAAATGTGTCTGTTCCTATGGATGTCAGTATGTGTTGAAGTTTGTGCAATAGATGCATTTTTTAAGAAGATATACTGCACCATGAGGATTTTTTCTTCTTCCTTCCATTAATTACTGATCCCGGGATAACATATCTGTATTGATATTGGGTGGAATACGAGACAACACCTTTTTTCATTACACTGCTTGTGAAGGATCAATAGAGTTGACAGTGTCAGAGATTGGGCTGTTGGAGTCTAGGATCGATCCATGTGTGGGGAAACCACGGATAGACTGACCGTAGGCCTGTTTCAGAGCATAATATCTTCTGGATCTGGTAAGCAGCCATTGTCTTACCAATAGCTTGCTGGATTTATTTTATCATACCGTCTATTCAACATACCTGTTGTTGCATTTCTATTACCATTCTGTGGTAGTTTGGTGGATTCATCAAGTTTTTGGATTTTTTATTTCACAGATTCACATTATATGAACTCTACTTATGGTTTATTTGCACATGATCAGTGTCAATTCACATGTGTTTTTTGTATTGATATTCGTTTAGGACATTGGTTCAACTTCAATATCATATTACATGTTTGATATATATGGTATAAATCTTCTTTTCATCGACAAATTAGATCGCGCACTTTTTGATGTTCTTTTTCCACTCTTCCACGTAGCATGCCAGGTCCTCTTTGAACGCATATCCCTTCCAATAAGATGTGCCATAAAACCTGAGCCATTTGTTTCGTCTCATCCAGCTGAAAACAGTAGGGGAACGAAGGAATCTTCCCCAACTGAAAAATCCCACCGGAGGATGTGTTCACTTTTACTGCCGAGAAGAGGCAATATAGATTGTGGGTGATTACAAACAGCGCTACTTGAACAATGTGCTTGATATATACAATCACACTGTCCATTGAGGCATGGAAGTACAATAGAAAGGCAATCAAAGCAGCAAGCACTGCTGCAACAATACAATTTGAAATCCATTTGAAAGGCAAACTGTACCAGCTGAAAGTTCTAAGGGTGAATGGCTTTAAAACTCATTATCAATATTGCGCTATATCCCAAGACACTGACATGTTTATCCAGACGGGATTCTCTTTTCTTTTCTTTTTTTTTACCGAAAACGTCAGGAAAAATCTATTTACTTAGGTCTGCATTTCCCCATTCGTGCTCTTTATGTAGAGTTTCATATTCATCAATATTCCATTTAAGAATAACATGCTACAGTATTTATCTTCTTACATGGTCAGCGAGCATGGCCGGTATCAGTCGCCAAAGAGTATTGGATTTGTGACGCTTGTCATTAGGCCTTCGTGTAGTACACGTTGGTGCCTTTGTTTATTAATTTCACACCGCTTTTCTTTGCCAGTATGATTAGGCGCTCATCCGTGGCACGCTGTGCTTTTAAGAATCTCTTTTTTTTAATGGTGAATTTCTTTTCTTGAAAGCCATCATGGTAAATTAACTTTATGCACTTAATATACTGACATGTATGGAACTTTTAAATGCTTAGATCATTATTGGTTGTACAAATGGAAGAGAAGTGGTGATGTGCCAACAGTGGGGATGCTTAGTGAAGGAATGCTAAAATTTATTTTAATGATTTTTTTTTTATTGAAAGGGATTACAAATTTTAATAAAATGTATCTTATTGATTTTTTTTTAATTGAAAAGGATTTCAATTTACATAATACTTTTTTTTTTTTATTCAATTTAAAAAGATTACAAATATATATAGTGCAACCCTCGTATGGGACCACTGGTATTAGCTGGTTCTTCCCTAATAGTACAGAGGTTGCCCACCACCACCAGCACCAGTCCATGCACTCTGGCTCCAATAACTTTGTCTAGGGCAGTGGTTCTCAACCTTACTAGTGCCGTGACCCCTTGATAAAATTTCCCAATTTGTGGGGACCCCTAACAGTAAAATTATTTTCGTAGCGTGGGTTGTCAGCACCCAAAGCAAGACAAGTAATTTGCGCCCCTAACCCACAGATATTTAGCGCACTCTGAGTCCCTTCCACTCGTACAGTATTAAAACCCCTAAGGCTCCATTCAAACCTAGGCATTTTTACGCCCGACGCTATTGCAGCCCGAAATTCGCTGGAGGGGTGATTTAACATTGTCGGCTATGGAGATGGTTCACATCTCCACGCCGAACGCCGAAAAGTCGTACGCCTGAAGCTCAAAACAAGTCCCGGACCCTTTTTTTCAGGCGGCTTCGGCGTTCGGCATAGCCGACAATGTTTAATCACCCCTCTGGCGTATTTTAGGCTAAAAGCTAAAAAACTACGCATTTTGTCGCGACAAAACGCCGCAATTTGTCACAGCAAATCACGGTACAATACGCCGCATTCAGGTGTGAATGCAGCCTTATGGTACATTTTAGAACGTACCACTCTTTGTTCTACTTACTTTCCCTTTCTTCTCTCCTAATTTCTTTTTTTTCCCCCATCCCTCTCTAGCCGTTCTTCTTGTTCTCTTATTCTTTCTCTCCCTTTTTCTTTGTTCCTCCTCCTCTTTTCCTCTCCCTTCTATGTATTCTCTTTTTATTCCTTCTCCTACTCCTTGGTGGGGGGAATGGGATGATTGGCAGTGCTGGGGGGAGTTCTGATCAGCCAACTTAGGTGCTCTTGATCAAGGTCATCTGCTGATCTGAGAACTGTAGTGTGGACTTTTAAAGGGGTTGTAAAGGTGAAACATCTGCCGACTAGAGGCCCCTCTGAACCCCCCCTTTACTTACCTGACCCCTCGAAAGTCCCGTGCCGTGAACGCGCAGGCTTCTCAGCCGTCTTCCCGGCTCTGTCATTGGTTAATTGAAAGCAGCGCAGCCACTGGCTCGCGCTGCTGTCAATTACATCCAATGACGCGGAACACCGGGGGGCGGGGCAGAGTGATATAGTCGGCGGCTATGACCGCCGGCTGTATCACGGGAGCGCGCCCGCAAAGACTCAGCACCATGCGAGCTCGCTCGCATGAAGGTGTTGAGTCCTTGCGGGGGGAGCTGAGACAGCCGCCGAGTGACCCCAGAAGACCAGGTTCGGGGCCACTCTGTGCAAAACGAGTTGCACAGTAGAGGTAAGTATAACATGTTTGTTATTTTAAAAAAAAATTAACTTTAGTGATTCTATAACGGGAACTCTAATCACAGGTAGATTTACTAATTTTGTCTTCAGCTTCATTATGTCTCTGTGATGTCTCACAGCAGGCACACATATGCCGAAATCAGTAGATGGGGTCTCCTCCAGCCCCTCCCACTTCACATTCCTCACTAGTCAGCTGACCTCTAGTCTCTGCCCCCCAGCCATGCTGTGAACTGAATGGGCGGCTGCGAAGAGGCTAAGTGGGCGGCCGCGGGCTCCAGGGACTGCCCTGCTGGGCGACCACAAAAAGGCTGGGAGAGCAGTGTAGGCTTCAGGAACAGCCCAGGATTCGGGACCCCTGACAAATCGTCATTCAACCCCTGAGGGGATCCTGACCTCCTGGTTGAGAACCACTGGTCTAGGGGATGTCTTTTTGTTTTTTAAATGTATTGCTTAAAGAACTTTAAACTCTGGATACACTGATACCATTTTGTAACAACTAGTATGAGTACCGATACTTTTTTCTAAGTACTTGCTAATACCAGTTACCGATACCTATCGCCTAGGAAGAGTAGGTAGAGGGGTGATTTAGAAGGTGGGGGGGAGTTAGGGAGTTGGGTGAGGCTAGGGTGAGGACAGGGTGGGGGGAGGGAGTAGGGGGGTAAGTGAGGACAGGGTGGGGGGAGTAAGGGAGTAAGTGAGGACAGGGTGGCGGGGAGTAGGAGGGTAATTAAGGACAGGGTAGTTGAGGATGGGGTGGCTTCTCATACAGGTGGATCCTCTGGAGCTGGGAGCCTGGGACCAGCTGAGCATTGTTGATATATCTGGTCTGGCCCCTTCCTCCTCCATTAATAAGTTGAAAGTTTAGCATATTAGAATCGGGAGCCCGTCCTCCTAGTAAAACAGCGTGGTGACGTCAGTACGTATGCTTCTCCAGACGCGTTTCATCATACGTGACGTTGTCAATGGGGAACACACTTGACACACTTACCTGCACACGGAGCCCTCCAGTGCAGCGCTGTCACCTGCGGCATGTCGCTCTGCATTGAACAGCATAGTGTATGTCCTGAATGCAGAGCGTCACTGCACGTGTACGGGTGATGTCATCAGCTATTGTCGATGTTCATATCTCCTAAACTGTGTAATTTTAGGAGATATTCATTGTACCTACAGGTAAGCCTGCTTGTAAGCATACCCGTAGGTAAACTGAGTGGATTTTGTGATTTTAGCTAGGTTACAACATGCTGCATGATTGACTAACTCAATAGAATGATCCCCCCTGCCCCCCTCCGCCGTTAGTTAATAGGTTAATTTACGGGGCTCCTGTTCCTCCTGGAATATGCACAACACATATATCAGGAGGCACCGGGGCACTGACGTCATTCACCTAGGCCACGAAGAATGGGGGGGGGGGGGTGCAGACGGGAACTAAATTAGGAAAGAAAATGGTAAACAATTAAAAAAAAAATTAAGACGATATATGGGCAGCAGAGGGATACAAAGGAGACAGGTCATCAGAATGGGTGAAGATTTTATGTATGTTATGTACCTTGTGACAGGAAGTCAGGTAAATCTGGGGGTGTTGTCACAGACGGGAGATACATTTCTGCCTTGTTTAGAAAATTCACCAATTACTATCAGGTGTCGGCTGCAGAGGTAGCCAGAAAGGTTTAAGGACGTTGGATAGCTTCAGCTGTTCAGAATGAGAAAATTAAGGCCTCTATAAGTTGTCCAGAGGATTACTACTAAATGCTGCATCCTGAGGCTTGTTGAGTTAAGGAGAGCAGTGAGCTGAGGACGACTTCTGAAGGTGAAGTGGTTGTTGATATTTTTGCTGTGTGATAAGAAAATCAAAAAGACTATTGTTTTCTGCTGGAAGTCCAGCAGTGTCTGCCCAGCAGTAGGCTGTGCCAAACTCCACAGGTAGGTTCCTGTGTTGTGAAGGTAGACGGCCCAAGTGGCCAGGGTTTATTTTATGTTTTGTTTTGTTTATGCTGTTTGGATGCTTGCACTTGTTTCCAGCAATATTTAAGGATAAACCATAATCCTTGTTTTTTCAACCACCCACGGCTGCCTCTCTGTATAATTCAGTGTGTAGTGAACCCACTCAGGAGGTCATACACCCTGCTACCGAACTAACCCCTTACAACCTGTAAAAGTCTCCCTCATCCATAAGCACTAAGACTGCTACTATGTACTGCCATCTTGTATGTGATGTCAGCAGCCCAAGCAGACTCAGAGCAGGGGTCTCAAACTGGAGGCCCTCCAGCTGTTGTGAAACTACAAGTTCCATGAGGCATTGCAAGGCTGACAGTTACAAGCATGACTCCCTCAGGCAGAGGCTTGATGGGACTTGTAGTTCCGCAACAGCTGGAGGGTCACCAATTTAAGAACCCTGCTCTATAGTAGCGTTTTTCAACCATTTTTCAGGCTTTAAAATGATGCAGAATGTCAATTTCATCCCAGTCTCAGATGTAAAAAAAAAAAAAAATTTAACTTATAGGAAAACAGCATGAATCACTTCTGGTTGTAAACCTCAGATGTGAAAAATGAACAAAGCATATCCCTCTATAGTATGTACTTGTCTCAATCCAGAGCACTAAATGTCATTTCTGTCTGCTATCCTATTCCTCTGCTATCAGCCTAAATCACTTCTGCCAAATTTTCCTGACACCAGGCTGTCCCCTCCAAGACCACAACAGTCTCCTCAGCATCTTCCACCCAACTCCAATATTTAAGGTCCCTCAAGTATGCAGATGCAGATCAACCCTCCTGGCCTCCGCCCACTAACTTCTAATAGTTTCTCCAAACTTCCAGATTCAGGGAGAGGCACCAGAGACCTGCCTCTGTGAGTCATCAAGCCTGACCTGCAGTAAACCCTGACTCAATTATAGATTTACAAGTTAACCTTGAGTCAATGAATAATTTGCCTGCACTAACACTAGTTGCACACTAGAGGGTGCTCCTTAGGAAGATGAAGGAAGGGGTGGAAGAGCTGGTCCAGCACATACAGTAATTAGGCACTCCCAGAAAAGGAGAGCGGTATGAAGGGGGAGGAGTCAGTATCAGGGAGTTGACTCTCCTGAAATAGTCCAAATTACTAGCAAATTCAAAATACATTGCACGAGAATAAAAAATACTTTAATAAAAAGAAAACCCTGCAAGTAAGAATTCAAAAATCCATGCTTTTATGTTGCAATTTTTTAGGTTGGTGACAGAGTCTCTTTGTTGATTCAGCATTGCCCTGTGTTTGTGGACATGTTGTTCTGGGATGTGGAATTAAAGCTGTATCCGATGGGAAGGAATGCGTATATCCGATGGGAAGGAATGCGTATATCAGATGGGAAGGAATGCGTATATCCGATGGGATGTCCTGGAAGATGCAATGTGGCAGGTAGCTGCCGCGGTTGATAAAATCACTTCACATTTAGAAGTTTCTAGCTGTGCAAATCCATTAAACACATTTTCACTCAATATTACCATAATTATCACTGTGAAGAACGTGTGGATTTGATTGGACTGCTCAATTAAACTCATTTACCAGTGTCGCCATGCTTGGACTTTAGGGAAGCCTCTTAAAGAGCACCTAGCATCAGTACATCCATGCTAAGTGAAACACTTCCAGGTATTTATTACCTCTCCAGAGATCACAATACCCCCCTGACAATGACTTCATCAGCCTTTCTCCCGAAAAAAACAGAACCATCCAAAGTGCCATCTACTTCTTGGAGTGAGATCACACTACCGGCCTGAGTAGTTTTCAGCTGTTTTCACATATCATCTTACCCTGTGATTGGCTTTAAACATACAACGTCTGATTGCTGGGGGGGGGGGGGGAGGAGACTGAGGAAATGCTTCCTCCTGCCTGCAGCAGACAGATTGCCTCACCTCAGCCTGGACAAAGTCACTGGACTGGAGCTCAAGTTTTTAAAGTTTTTAAATTTTAAAAGTTAAAACGTCATTGAAAAAAAATGTCCGATAAGAAATGTAGACAGCAGAATCTTAATTTTAGGGTTTAACCACTTCATAGCCGAGAGACAGCTACAGCATCCATGGAGGTCCTCCCAGAACACGCCTTCCACGGATCGCAGTAAAGGGCCAATCACAGCTGATCACATGTAAACAATACATTCCGATTACAGTCTGAGGGCTGTAATCAGCTTCCAAATAGTTAACCAGGGGACGCACGGGGGGTGCGTTCCCTGGCTAACACTAACAGGCGTCTCAGCCAATCAGGTTCACTAGTTCTGGTTACCGGTAGCCTGATTGATTGAAGCGTCATCAAGGGCGGGAGAAGACGGTGGGAGGAGGGTGGCTGACCCCATAAAGATGGGCACAGTGGTGACAATTTGATGGGCACAGTGGTGACAATTGATGGCACAGTGGCTGCGTTTGATGGCATGGCACAGTGGCTGCATTTGATGGCACAGTGGCTGCGTTTGGCATGGCACAGTGGTGACAATTGATGGGCACAGTGGCGACAATTGATGGCACAGTGGCAACAATTGATGGCACAGTGGCAACAATTGATGGCACAGTGGTGACAATTAATGGGCACAGTGGCGACAATTGATGGCACAGTTGCTGCGTTTGATGGCATGGCACAGTGGCGACAATTGATAGGCACAGTGGCGATAAATGATAGCACAGTGGCTGCGTTTGATGGCATGGCACAGTGGCTGCATTTGATGGCATGGCACAGTGGCGACAATTGATGGCACAGTGGCGACAATTGATGGCACAGTGGCGACAATTGATGTCATGGCACAGTGGCGACAATTGATGGCACAGTGGCTGCCTTTGATGGGCACAGTGGCTGCCTTTGATGGGCACAATAGCTGCGTTTGATGGGCACAGTGAGGCTGCAATTGTTTTGGTTTTTTTTCGTTTGTTTGCGCCCCAAAAAAGCCACTGTGGCTGGTGCACTTTGGATTGATCAAGATTTTTTATGGTAGATTTCTTATAACCAACACTTTTGAACTTTTTTTTATTTAGGTATTTGTTGTGATTTTATATTGTCTTTATATATGACAGAGCAACCCTTATTTCATGGGATTGGTGTCGATATTTGTGTGCAATATCAAGGAGTGGTCTTAAAAGTCCTTAATCATTTTGAGAGATACGGGTTGCGGCCTCTAAATGACTGAAGAGCGCCTCTGTAAAAGACAGTGGAAAAGTTGAACTATTCGAGAATCTCTTTAAAATTATGAAGTTCCATGTCATGGTGGAAGATGGTCCAAGAAAAAATAGATGTGAAGTGCTGGACTGTTTATTCAGCAATCAAGGGTTATTGGTTGCACTTGAAGACTTATGCCGCGTCCGGAAATTCCGACAAGAAAAGTCCGATGTGAGCTTTTGGACGGAAATTCCGACCGTGTGTATGCTCCATCGGACTTTTGCTGTCGGTATTTCCGCCAACGAAAGATTGAGAGCTAGTTCTCAAATTTTCAGACGGAAAAAATCCTATCAGAAAATCCGATGTGCAAAATTCCGACGCATGCTCGGAAACAATTTGACGCATGCTTGGAAGCATTGAACTGAATTTTCTCGGCTCGTCATAGTGTTGTACGTCACCGCGTTCTTGGCGGTCGAAAGTTCAGAGAAATATTGTGTGACCGTGTGTATGCAAGCCAAGCTTGAGCGGAATTCCGTCAGAAAAAACATCCAAGGTTTTTCCAACGGAAAATCCGATCGTGTGTACACGGCATTAGCCTTGAAAGTTCTACCACAAAGCGGAGACCCCCAAGGAACAATGATCTCCGCAACTGAGAAATCCAAGTGAAAACAACCAGGAGAGTGCCAAGTTGTCATCTTATGGGTCCATAATCATTGCTATCTAAGAAAAATTAAGGAACTGAGTTCTCTAAATAACTAAAGAGAACGGGCTAGATTCAGGTAGGAGCGCGCATTGTTACGGAGGCGCAGCGTATCGTATTTACGCTACGCCGCCGTAAGTTTGAGAGGCAAGTGCTGTATTCACAAAGCACTTGCCTTCTAAGTTACGGTGGTGTAGCGTAAATGGGGCCGGCGTAAGCGCGTGTAATTCAAATGAGGATGAGGGGGCGTGTTTTATGTTAATTCTTGGTGACCCGACGTGATTGACGTTTTTCCCGAACGGCGCATGCGCCGTCCGTGGAATTTGCCGGTGTGCATTGCTCCAAAGTACGCCGCAAGAACGTCATTGGTTTTGACGTGAACGTAAATTACGTCAAACCCTATTCGCGAACGACTTACGCAAACAACGTAAAAAATTCAAAATTCGACGCGGCAACGACGTCCATACTTAACATTGCGTACGCCTCATAATAGCAGGAGCAACCTTACGCCGAAAAAGCCTAACGTAAACGATGTAAAAAAATAGTGCCGGGCGTACGTAAATTTGTGAATTGGCGTATCTAGGTCATTTGCATATTCTACGCCGAAAACGACGGAAGCGCCACCTAGCGGCCAGCGTAAATATGCACCCTAAGATACGACGGTGTAAGAGACTTACGCCAGTCGCATCTTAGGCTAATGTCAGCGTTTGTATGGATGTTAGTGATCACAGCAGAAGTTCAGTGTAAGAAATACACAGGAGAAAATGCATGTTGACAAGGGGAGTGTAGAGGTGGTCTACTGACATCACGACTTCACCCACTGAGCTCCGGACAACAGACCCACCCACAGAATCTGCAGTTTTTTGGGTCTGATAACAGACAGAGGGGAAACATTTGACAGGTAAGGATATATGCAGGAGGCATGTATAACCTTATAGATCAGCACTATGATAGTAGTTTAGAAAGAATGGGAGTGGGTTTACATCCACTTTAAGTGATACAGGCCTTGATCCCAAAGAAGTCAAGGAGTTGAGTGCTCTAAATTACTAAAGAGATCCCCTGTAGGAGACAATGGAAATCATTGAACTATTTAACTATTTATTAGGGAATCTCTTTACAATTATGACTGTCAGTGTCAGTGGTGAGAGATGGGCTTCTTGGGCATTCCAAACATCAGTCTTAATTAGCGACGACCTAGACGTATGTCAACTACCAGAGGCATTATTAGCAGTTTTCTTTTTATAAAGCACCATCATCTTACACAGCACTGCAGACCCTTCACATTCTGGACATTATCTGTTTCAACTCTCCCTGTCTGGTAAGCCCTACAGATCACTGTTAGTTGGGACAACCAACTAACGAGACGTAGGCTCTGTCCCAGGCTAAATGTCAGGTCACCTGTAGCCAGGTGACAAGTGCACCCCGTTGGGGTCAGGGATGCACCGCAGGGTAGTGAAACCTATGACCGACTGCTGCGATAAGAGAGGAAGTGTGAACCCAAGATCGCCCAGGGCGTGGAGTCTAAGACCCAGCTTTGTGTTCACCAGAGCCTCTAGTGGTGAGGATGGCCTTCGCCGCAGCTGGATCCAGGTCGCAACCCCTGGGATCCCCTAAGTCACGCTCCGCAGGGAGAGATGGGAAGCAGCAAGCAGACAAGCAGTAGTGATGGGTAAGCCGAGGTCGGGGCAACAGGCAGACAGGGGTAACCGAGGGACAGGCAAAAGGTCAAGATCACAGGCAAACAGGAGAAGTCAGGGACGAGCCAAAAACGGTACACAGGAAGATAATCGTAGCACACTGCAGACAGGAACTAAAGCAAACAACACTGTTGAACAGCACTGCAGGCCTGTAGTGCAACAGTTAATATCGACTTTCTGGGATGGCCTGGGTGGGGCCATATAGGAAGGAGAGGACATAAGAAGGTAACCAGAACAGAGTCAGGCCTCTTAATGGACAGATGGAAACAGCTAAGCTGCCAGACTATTGCATATCCATGACACTAAAGCTAGGTAAATCAAAATTTGGCTGGTTCAGCAGGGGTCAGCCAAATTTCAATCCATCTATAGCCATTCTAATGATCGACTTTTCTCAAATGGAAATGTTGGAAATCTGTCATTCGATCTGAAGCTGGTTGTAGTGCTGATCAGTGTATTCTGACAGAGGAGGAGTCCCGCTGTCGGAATACAATAACACAGTGGGAAGGATTCCTCCATTCATCTCTCTTGTGTAGATAGGGAAGTCTGTACATTTTTTCTCGTTCACCCAAAAAAAAAACATCCATGTATGGCCAGCTTAAAGAACTGTTTCTACCCCCAAGCTATCACACTCATGAATACTTGAATCCTCACTTGCACAATTGCAATTTTGCACTGTCTGTACTATTTCATCTCTTAGATGTTTACAGCTCTCACTATAAGACAGTGTCTGTTTGTATAGTATTAACATACGTATATAGCAGCTGTTTGTGTAACTAAGGCTTGCATATTTTGTTGCTGTTTCAAATTCAATATGTATGTGTGCGTGAACGCGCATACGTATACCTATTTATCTAACAAAACATCAACATTTTGGTCTATGGCCAGGAATCTCCTCAGACCTTAATCCCATGGGGGCCACAAAAGATATATATATCCAAATTACCAGGGGTGCCACGTTAAACCTGAACGTGGGCCGCAATTTTGCTCACAGGCCGGACTTGGAAATGCCTGGTGTAGCAGCTCTAAATGGGCAGTCTTTAGTCCTAACTCTTCAGCCGGCTAGAGTTGGGACCCAGTTGTACTGTTGTACACATGAGAATAGTCCCAGTTAAGCCTGCCGGCAACAATAAGGGTACTAGATAACTGTATGGTCAGTTCCTAAAGGGCTCAGTCTTTCTAGCAGGAGATAGAAATGTCCCCACAGCGGCAGATCACCAGTTCCAGTGATATTGCAGCTCACCATCCAGTCCCACACAGCGATTAGTCCACTCTCTGCTCTGTACCTGACCCAGGTCACCCTGGCTGTTCTCACTCCTAAACTCAGCACTCTAGATCCTGCTTATGACCAACAGTGATGGTGCACACTGGACATCAATGTGCACTTTCCGGTCTCCTTTGCGGCAAGAGGAAGCTGTGCCCTATACAGCCCAAGAAAATCCCCTCCTCCTGGCAATCTCTCTGAGAAATGCAATTCAAAATATATTTAGTACCGTAGAGTCTCTCTCCTCTGGACTACAGTTCCCAAAGTGCAGTGCTGCATGACTCAGTTTATTGTACTCCTGCTCAGTACCCCACCCCCCCCCCCCACACCCATTTTTGCTGTAATAGCTGTTAACTGGTTCAGTACTGAAGGGCAGCAGCTACAGAGAGCAGCCAGTGTTTCTCTCACTCTCCATTCTTAGCCAAGCACCTGGCTACACCTCCATTGCATAGTGTGCTGTATATCTAAATACAGATACTATTGTTTGAATTTCTTGTGTGTCAAAAGTTTTTTTACTAAAATGGAACCATTTGCAAAATGTGTTTGCAAGTTTTTATTTGTCATTATCTCTGTTTCCACCCTTTCCATATATAATAAATGTGTTAGGTCGTGAACCACTCTGCTGACTGTGGGAGTATTAGTAGAAAGCGATTCGCACATGATGCATCTTCTGGCTGCCAGAAGACAGATGTGTTCTTCTTTTTTCTGTGATAGTGATTTGTGCTATGTATGCAACTATTGGGTTGCAAAATTCCCCACATTTGGGGCATGGCATAACACAGCCATCATTATGTGCCCCAGACCTTTTACACTGGAAGGCTAGATAGTCTATTTTACTATGTTTTGTGCCTCCTTGTAACATCCCCTGTGAGTTCCTGAACATCTCCTTTTCTCCCTCACTTGCATTTGTTTGGAATGCGCCATGCATGTTAGTTGTGGTCATGTACACAACTCTATGAACACTAAAAATCCCATATTCCAAAGTCTATCTCTGGAGTGAGCAAGAGGGGTCATCCCTACAGTGGGTAGCCGGCTGTGACTCCTTGCAGCTTCACAATTGGCTCCCACATTGCAGCGCTGCACCCTGTGAATGGTCCCCCAGTCTCCTAGGACCTGTGACTTGTCCTAAGAGGCTGCGGGGGAAGGCGTAAAATCAGGTTACCCCCTCCCAAAAAAACATCCTAAATATGGAAGGGGAGGGAAGGAAAAGCTGAACTTACAGAAGAGAGGCTCTTCTGGGGTCCCCTGCCGGAGCTCCTGGGTCTTCCTCTTTGGCGAGTGTCCCCATAGACAGCCGCTTCCCATGGGGGCACTCGTGCATGTGGGCTCGCTCCCGAGCCCCCTTGACTGCATACTTCGACACAGACAGGGCGGCTTGCCCCTCCCCCCCCCCCCCCTCCTGCTTGCTTGTCACTAAAAACAGTGGGAGCCAATGGTGATCATTGCTATCAATCTGTGCAGTGAAAAGGGACAGAGCCAGGAAAGCCGCGTCCCTCGTGCACATTGGAGAATCAGGATTGGGCTCAGGTAGTATAAGGGGGGGGCTGGGGGCACACATGCAACACAGAAGGTTTTTTTTTTACCTTAAAGGAACACTAAAGATAAAAGAAGTTTAAAAAAAATAACAAACATGATACTTACCTCCACTGTGCAGCTTGTTATGAACAGAGTGGCCCCGAACCTGGTCTTCTGGGGTCCCTCGGCGGCTGTCTCGGCTCCTCCCCGCAAGAATTCACCACCTTCATGCAAGCGAGCTTGCATGGTGGTGAGTTCTTGCGGGCGCGCTCCAGTGATACAGCCGGCGGCTATAGCCGCAAACTGTATCACTCGGCCCCGCCCCCCTGTGCGCCACGTCATTGGATGTGATTGACAGCAGCGCGATGGCTGCAATGATTTCAACCAACCAATGAATGACCCGAGAAGCCGTCCGAGAAGCCTGCGCGTTCACGACGCGGGACTTTCAAGGGGTCAGGTAAGTTAACGGGGGGCTCGGGGGGGGCGCAATCACCCCCACCTATAACTGGCCTTTGCAGCAAGGAGCACATGGAAGGGCGATGCATGTCAAAAAACAATAAAAAAAAATTCCCAGCTCACTTACCATCCAGCCTGCAACAAACCGAATTGTCCTGTCTATCAGTTGTTTTGCGAGCCTCCAAAGTTGGAGCACATATATAATAATGGATAGATTAAGGTCAGGTATGCCTGGAGGGAGCCCACCCCTCTTTTTTTTTTAAATCAGAAATAAGTTTATTGTACAAAAAATAAAAATTCAGTTACATAGACATGCACAGGCAGATCAACAATGATTGCAGTTACAGGGGGAAAGTATCAGAATACAACTATACACTGGTATAAAGCAACTTTCCAATCAATACACACATACATAGTAGAAAAACGGATCATCAGTCACTCATTGAAGCATGGAGGAAAAGATGTTGTATCATAAAGCACTGCACATTATAGATCATAATCTAATAGGTGGGATCTGACTGTGTTCCATAGTATCAACCAGTAACCTCGAGAAGTAGAGTAATTAAACAAACTAAAAGAGGAAAGAAAGGGAAAAGAAATAAAATGAAAAAGAAAGAGAGAGAGATGAAAAGAAAAAGAGTATTAATACTGTAGTCCGCCAATGTAGTCACATCACCCCCTAACTCCATGGAGGAGTATCGCATAGCACACCACCCCCAGCACCCCGCCATCAGCACAAATCACAACTCCGCATCCATGCCTTCCACCCTCCTACCAGGCACTCTATCCCTGTAGTAGTCTGTCCCTCACCAGCCCACCCCTCTTTAACCACTTCAATACCAGGCACTTTGCCCCATTCCTGCCCAAGCCAATTGTCAGCTTTCATATTTTTTTATATTGTGAAAGATAATGTAATGCCAAGTAAATTTATACCCAACATATCACGCTTCAAAATTGTGCTCACTCATGGAATGGCGACAAACTTTTACCCTTAACCACTTCCCGACCTCCTCATGTACATATACGTCAGCAGAATGGCACGGACAGGCACAAGCACGTACCTGTACGTCCTCTGCTTGACGTGGGTGGGGGGTCCAATCGGGACCCCCCCCCCGTACATGCGGAGGTCGGGTCCGCTCGGGGAGCGATCCGGGACGACGGTGCGGCTATTTGTTTATAGCCACTCCGTCGCGATCGCTCCCCGGAGCTGAAGAACGGGGAGAGCCGTGTGTAAACACGGCTTCCCCGTGCTTCACTGTGTCGGCGTATCGATCGCGTCATTCCCTTTATAGGGAAGACACGATCGATGACGTCATTCCTACAGCCACACCCCCCTACACTAGTAAACACACACAAAGTAATCCCCAAATGTTACAGCGCCCCCTGTGTTTAACTCCCAAACTGCAACTGTCATTTTCACAATAAAGAATGCAATTTAAATGCATTTTTTGCTGTGAAAATGGTCCCAAAAATGTGTCAAAATTGTCCGAAGTGTCCGCCATAGTGTCGCAGTCACGAAAAAAATCGCTGATCGCCGCCATTACTAGTAAAAAAAATAAAAAAAATAAAAATGCAAAAAAACTATCCCCTATTTTGTAAACGCTATAAATTTTGCGCAAACCAACCGATAAACGATTATTGCGATTTTTTTTACCAAAAATAGGTAGAAGAATACGTATCGACCTAAACTGAGGAAAAAATATAATTTTATATATGTTTTTGGGGGATATTTATTACAGCAAAAAGTAAAAAATATTGCATTTTTTTTAAAATTGTCGCTCTATTTTTGTTTATAGCGCAAAAAATAAAAACCGCAGAGGTGATCAAATACCACCAAAAGAAAGCTCTATTTGTGGGGGAAAAAGGACGCCAATTTTGTTTGGGAGCCACGTCGCACGACCGCGCAATTGTCTGTTAAAGCAACGCAGTCCCGAACTGTAAAAACCCCTTGGGTCTTTAGCCAGCATATTGGTCCGGGGCTTAAGTGGTTAAAAATCTCCATAGGCGATGTTTAAAAATTTCTACAGGTTGCATATTTTTAGCTGGATTCAGGTAGGGGGGCGCATCTTTGCGGCTGCCTAGCGTATTTACACTACGCCGCCGTAAGTCAAAGAGGCAAGTGCTGTATTCACAAAGTACTTGCCTCCTAAGTTACGGCGGCGTAGCGTGAATAGGCCGGCGTAAGGGCGCCTAATTCAAATGAGGATGTGGGGGGCGTGTTTTATGTATATTAACTGTGACCCGACGTGATTGATTTCTTTTACGAACGGCGCATGCGCCGTCCGTGTACATATCCCAGTGTGCATTGCTCCAAACTACGCCGCAAGGACGTATTGGTTTCGACGTGAACGTAAATTACGTGCAGCCCTATTCACGGAAGACTTACGCAAACGACGTAAAATTTTCAAATTTCGACGCGGGGACGGCGGCCATACTTAACATTGACTAGTCCGGCAAAATGTGCTGAAAAACTCGGCTTACACTTGAGTATATACGGTATATCAGTTTTCGGGTGGATTGACCTTTTTACAACATCATAAACTTTTTGCTTACTCGCAGTTCTTTAATCACAGTACAAGCGTCCTGTTCCATCATTAAAAAGTTTTGCAAAGTGAAGTGTCCATTTTGTTCTGTTCTAGAATATTTGTTCCGGTCACAAAGTCTCTCTAACTCCCCGGGCAGAGACCAGCCATCAGCTCCACAAGGTTACTATCCTCTGAGGTGGAATAATGAGGCACAATTGGATTCATGTTGAGCCATTTCCATTTTTTTTTTCCCTTTGTGACCTCTGACACGCGAATGAGGTTTCAGAATTGCGATAACCTGTGTATTGTGTGAGAGATACTCTGACCTTTCCAATAATCTCTCATTTCATTTCTGCCTGGTGTAAGTCTCCATAGCTTTTGTAGCCGGGGGGCAAACCTGCAACGAACGGCTGTTAAAAATCCACAGAAGATTGGAAGGAGACAATACTGTAATAAGTGGGGCATTAAAATTCATTGTTAGGGAAAAACAATATAAAGTACTGCACAATAAACAGGACAAACCATAATAGGAAGCGTTCTTTGTGAAAGTGACTGGAGACGGGAGCAAGCGGCGGAGCAACAGAGCGGCAACATTGCCATCTAGAGGTGCCTTTGTCTTATTTTTGTGTCGGAAATCAAAAATTCAGCAAAATTCTTAAAGTGCACCTGTCATGAGAAGAGTATAGAGGGGTGTTGGTATTTTTGAAAACAAAAGTAGGCCCGGATTCAGGTAGATTTGCCCCTTATTTGTGGAGGCGCAGGGCAGCGTTTTTGCCCTGCGCCCCCGCAAATTTACTGCGCTACCCGCGATTCACGGAGCAGTAGCTCCGTAAATTGCGTGTGCGCTGTGTAAACTTGCCCTGCGTAAGGTCGCCTAATATAAATGATCCCGTAGGGGGCGGGAATCATTTAAATTAGGCGCGCTCCCGCGCCGAGCGTAGAGCGCATGCTCCGTCGGGAAACTTTCCCGACGTGCATTGCGGCATATGACGTCGCAAGGACGTCATTTGCTTCAAAGTGAACGTGAATGGCGTCCAGCGCCATTCACGAATCACTTACGCAAATTACGTAAAATTCGAACGTCGCGACGCGGGAACGACGGGTATACTTTAGCATTGGCTGCCCCTGCTATTAGAAGGGGCAGCCTTACGCTAAACACGCCGTACGGAAACAACGTAAATTGCGTACGCAGGGCTCGCGCAACATTGTGAATCGGTGTTAGTATGCAATTTGCATACTATACACTGAGCACAATGGGAGCGCCCCCTAGCGGCCTTATGCCACGCAGATTTTAGGCTGCAGACGGCGTTACGATGTTCCTGAATCAGGAGCATTCGTAACGCCGGGGCAAGTAAGCAATTGCGCTGTGTAACCTATGGTTACACAGCGCAATTGCTACTTGAATCCGGGCCTGGGACTTTAACTGCTTCAATATCGGGCACTTTGCCCCCTTCCTGCCCAGGCCAATTTTCAGCTTTCAGCGTTATCACTTTTTAAATGACAGTTGCGCGGTCATGCTACACCGTACCCAAATTACATTTTTATCAATTTGTTCCCACAAATAGAGCGTTCTTTTGGTGGTATTTGATCACCTCTGCTTTATTTTTTTTGCTGAACAAATAAAAACATACCTAAAATGAAAAAATATATATAGTTTTTCTTTGTTTCTGTTATAAAATGTTGTAAATAAGTAAATTTTCTCCTTCACTGATGGGCACTCATGGGGCTGCACTGATGGGCACTGATGAGGTGGCACTGATGGGCACTGATAGGCGGCACTGATAGGCAGCACTGATATACAGAACTTATGGGCATTGATAGGCGGCACTGATGGGCACTGATGGGTGTCACTGATGGACACTCATAGATGGCACTGATGGACACTCATAGATGTCACTGAATGAATGAATGACTTGTATAGCGCAACGCATGAATTGCCTCTGGGTGCTTTTTCCAGACAATATCTGCTTGGCTGGTGCGGTCGTTTAAACCCCGTAGGATCATGACACGCTAGGGACACACAGTCATACACACATATATACATATATATACTGGGCCAATTTTTTGACGAGATCCAATTTATCTACCAGCATGTCTTTGGAGTGTGGGAGGAAACCGGAGTACCCGGAGGAAACCCACGCAGACACAGGGAGAACATGCAAACTCCAGGCAGATGGTGTCGTGGTTGGGATTCGAACCAGCGAACCTTTTGCTGCTAGGCGAAAGTGCTACTCACTGCACCACTGTGCTGCACCACTGGTAAGCATCACTGATGGCACTGGCAGGCATTGCTGATAGGCACTGATTGGCATCATGTCTGGGCACTGACTGGTATCCCTGGTGGTCCAGGGTGGCATACCTGGTGGCCATCCATGATCAGCATCTCTGGTGGTCCTGGCGACATCCCCATAACTTGCTTCTGAGCATGCGTGTTTTTTTCACGTCGTTAAAGCCTACACAACACCAATTTTTACTACATTTTTTTACGTCGTTTACGTTAGGCTTTTTTTGGCGTAAAGTTACCCCTGGGTCTATGAGGCGCAGCCAATGTTAAGTATGGCCGTCGTTCCTGCGACGAAATTTGAATTTTTTACGTCGTTTGCGTAAGTCGTTCGCGAATAGGGCTGGACGTAATTTACGTTCACGTCGAAAGCATGACGATTTGCCGACGTCAATTGGAGCATGCGCACTGGGATATGTCCACGGACGGCGCATGCGCCGTTCGTTAAAAACGTCAAAAACGTGGGGTCACTACTATTTTACATAGTACATGCCCCCAACCAGCCTATTTTGAATTAGGCGGGCTTACGCCGGCCCAGTTACACTGCGCCACCGTAAGTTTAAGTGCAAGTTCTATGTGAATACACAACTTGCTGCTCAAACTTACGGCGGCGTAGTGTATCTGAGCTACGCTACGCCCGCCTAAAGATAGGCGATTCTACCTTAATCTGGCCCTTAGGTTTCAAACTAGAAGTTACTTTATTATAAATTCCCACAGAATATATACCACACAAAATCAGATAAGCTTGATCACATTATCCTAAACAATGCAAACTGTAAACAGTTATATCAGTGCATCTAACAATACATCTAATGAACAGCTAACATAAACACATAAACATCCTACAATAGTTTGGTGACGAGGTGAAGTGGGCACAATACTAGCATACAGACAGAAACAATAGGTGACTTAATTGACAATGGAGATTCACAACTAGGAGGCGCACAATGGGGAATCATACAATGAGAGAAAGACACTTTAATAAACAAATTGCACATAGCAGCAGGAGACCTCAGCATCAGGTTGTTGTAAGCTGATTATAATCCTCTGCTTAGAGCCTCTGAGTCTAGGAGGGGGGTTGAAGCAGTCATTGCTGGTTTGGGCACAAATCTGTATCCGGGTCCTAGGTTCCCAGAGCCTGTGTGTTTCAGGGAAACATGGACCCGAATCCAAAGCAAAACCTCTCCAAAGGTGCCCCAGGCACACACCTCCCAAAGAATATAACCCTATCAAAAGCCTGGGCCCATAGTGAGTAGGCAAGAGGTTACCCTGCAGTCTCCTCCAAAAGCCCCTGTCCCGGTTTGGTCTGTCACAAAAGGAAAACCTCCCCCACAATGTAAAGGGGTAGGTGATCAGTGAGAGGAATATGCCTCTCATCATTGGTGTCAGATGGCGGAATAATGCCCCCTTTTTGGTGTTAGAAAATTGAATAATGCCCCAGCATTAGTATCATTGGGAGGAATAATTCTCATTGGTGTTATTCGAAGGAATAATGTCTAATGCCCCGTACACACGATCGGAAAATCTGATGAAAAAATTCTGTCTGACTTTTTCCATTGAAAATTCCGATCGTGTGTACAAGGCATAAGTGTTGGTGTCATTGGGAGGAAAAATACCTTAGGCCGAGTACTCACGGCAGGACATGTCCGATGAAAACGGTCTGCAGACCGTTTCCATCGGACATGTCTGGCCGGGGACTGCCCGGGGACTTCTGTTCGATGGCTATACACACCATCGAACAGAAGCCCGCGCGTAAACATTACGCGGGGCGTGTCCGCGGTGTCGCCGCGTCGATGACGCGGTGTCGCCGCGACAATGACGCGGCGACGTGGGCGGGCCGCCTTAAAAATGCTTCCACGCATGCGTCGAAGTCATTCGACGCATGCGAGGGATGCGGGCGGCAGGACATGTACGGTAGGTCTGTACAGACGACCGTACATGTCCGGGCGGACAGGTTTCCAGCGGACTGTTTTAAAACAAGTCCGGGAAACAGTTGTCCGCTGGAAACCTGTCTGATCCGTCCCAAAATGGTCCGCTCGGGCCAACACACGGCCAAACATGTCTGCTGAAACTGGTCTGCGGACCAGTTTCAGCAGACATGTTTGGTCGTGAGTACGGGGCCTTAGAGGTGGGGTAATTGGAAGGAATGATTCCCCTAACATTGGTGTCAATGGAAGGGAAACAAACTCCCAGTGCCGATCCTGACCCCCCTGGGGCCCTAAGCAAAATGACATTAAAAATGAGAAGCGGGGGGCGCTGACGACAGTGACATGTCACATTAAAGAAAGTTGAGAAGCGGAGGTAGGGGGTGTTCTGCTGTTGGAAATGACATCTTACATTAAATTGAGAAGCAGGGGGTGCTGACTTCTTACCTCTTCTCCCATGCAGCCAGCGAGTTGAGAAGCGGGGTGAGGGGGCGAAAATTACTTCTCACCAGGCGGGGCCTCTAGTAATTTGGGGGGCCCTTCGCAGCTTTGCGGGGCCCTAAGCGGCTTGCATAGTAAGCCTATAGGGCGGATCGGCCCTGCAAACTCCCCTGCATCAATGGAAGAAAAAAATATGTAGATGGTAACTGAGAGGAAGAATGCCCTGACATGGGTGATAAGTGAGGGGAAGAATGTCATATATTCTCTTGGAGGCAAAAATATCCCAGCTTCACTTATGCCCTGTGTGACGTTATGCGAGGTGAGGTAATGGATAATCGGTATATTTTACCTCGCATTCGTTCTATTGTAAGGTTTTTTCCAACCTCTGTGGCAGGCTTGGTTCCGGTCCGGGTGTTGTGGTCCACTTGAGTCCACGCTCAGGTGGACTTTAAATGAGCCGGAAGAGAGCACAGCAGAGCTCTGGCTTGAGACTCAGAAGGGAATCTGAGAGAGAGGAGCTCTGTTTGGCTTTAAAAATAAGGTTTTGTGGGTGACGGGGACCAGCCCCACACCGTATAGAGAGGAGTCTACTGTTTAGTTTAGCGCCGGACGGCAAGGATTTAATTTACTGTTTTTTGTTTGTTTATATGACTTTGCTAACCTCTTCTAAATAAAGCTGGCAACCTGCCAGATTTTAAAGAAACTGCCTGCACGCTGACCTTAATTTCCAGAAAAGGTGATCCCCGCGAGCTAATCTCCCACACCTGACATAGGTGGTAGTTGGGAGTAAGAATGCCTCAGCATCAGTGCCCTGGCATTGGTGTCAGTAAAAGTAAGAATGTCTCAGTGTCAATGGCCATTGTTAAAAAGCTTCTCGCCCTTCTGGCTAAGATCAAGTGTAGTATCTGTTCTTATCAGTTGCCAGTAGGGGGCGCTCGCTCTGCTAACCGCCCTGAGTACACGGTGAGATGGAAAGGGATGGCAGTGGCAGATGCAGAACCTGCTGGCGTGGAGGTGAAAGCCTTTTGATCGGGACGGAGAGGCATGAAGTCGAAGCGGAGGGCAGGGATCCCTGGCCTTCTGGTCTGGATTTTGTGGCACCTGCCCTGGACAGCTGTTCGGGAGAGAACACCTGCTCCCCTTCCGGTCGGGGGGAGCGGTTAGTATTTCCCGAATGTAATTAGGAGGGAGCGATGGAAGTGGTGGGAGTAGCAGGGCACGGGCTCTCCCTAACCTCTCAGAACTCCTATCCTCCTGGCTGGGATGGGTGCTGCTGGTCTGGGCTGTGGGCTGGGGTTGTTGAAAAGCCTATGGTGATGTGCCCCTGGAGTGGCAGTCCATTGCACTAGTGTTTTTACTGGCACTTTTGCTTTTGGGCACCTTGGTCATGTCACCATACCACCTTTTTTTACACCTGCCTCTAGGGCCAGGCCTTTTGGTCAGGACCAGAGGAATTTTGGATTCCTGGCCAGAGGGCCGGCCATTGTATTGCACAATGGTCACCTTTTCACTCTCCCTCATCTCTCTTTCTCCCCCACCTTTCTTTTTTACTTTTCCCCCGTGTTTGTCACGTTTTTGTCTTTTTTTTATTTGTGCACGTTATTTGTTTACTGTGTGATTAGTAGGGTGCCGGTCCCTGGGCCAGCCCTGAACGTCTTGGGAGTGGGTGGAAATGGACTTCTGGCTTAGTTCGCCTGCTCTCATGGGGTCTACCTTCGGGGGAGCCCCACCTAGTACTGGGAGGGTTCTGTTTCGGCAGACCCTCCAAGGAAGTTGGGTCCATGTCGGCTTCGGCTGCTCGGACCACAGTACCTTAGTCCCAGTCTGGAGCCTAACGCCCCGGGGGATCAGGGTTTGGGTCCTTTCTCACAGGAGGACCAATTGACCTTTGCACCCGTCTGCACTTTTTTGTGAGCACTCTTTATGTGTGTGCACATTTTTTATGCACCGGGTGGAGTTTTTTAGGTGTGTTTTGCACGCCATAGGCTTTTCAATAGAAAAAAAAAGAATATCTCAGTGTCAATGGCCATTGTTAGAAAGAATGCCCAGGTTTTGGTGGCCACTGCGAAAAAGAATGCCTTATTGTTGGTATTAGTGGGTTAACAAATGCCCCAGCATTGCTGTCAATGAGAGTAATAATGCTCCATCATTGGTGTCAGTGGGTGTGACAATGCCCCTGCTCTGAAGGTCAGTAGAATAAGGAATGCCTGGTGGAGGTGGTCAGTGCTAGGAAGAGTGCCATGGTGTCTATGGTCAGTGGAACAAGTATTTGTGGTATGCCCTGGTTTCATTGATCAGTGGGAGGAAAAGTACCTTATTGCTGGTGTCAAATGGAGGAATAATGTCCCAGCATTGGCCTTCAGTGGATACTTAATTGAGAAGCCAGTCTTTGTTGCTCGGTCCAGTAGCCAGCACCAGAATTTTGTACAAACTTCAAACAGCCCATGGAATCTATAATAGTTAGGCGGCTTATTTTATAAGCTGTCTATGTTCCCATAGAGGAGATTTATTTCCTCTTCCTGTCCTGTCTACCATCTGTCCTCTGAAAGGAGTAACGATAAGTCTCTATAATGGTGACACAGGCATTAATAACCTAGCAGAAATTCTAAACCTTCTCCACACTATCCAAAAACGAAGACTTTTTTTAACCTTTTTAGTTGGAAATGCAATATGCAGTTAAAAGATTTTCTGTAGGAAGATGGAAGATAGATGCACATGCTACATGTTTTTGCATTGAATTCTGCAAAAGACCCTTTTTTTCTGTTCAGGTGGGCTGGAGCAATATATATATTTACAAGGATTCTTTAAAAAGTTTATACACTTTTTCAACTTTATCAAATATAAAAAAGTGCGGAAACTTTTTGAATATCCCATATATATATATATATATATATATATATATATATATATATATATATATAAAACTCAGTGGGCCAGATTCATGAAGCACTTACACCGTTTTTTTGGTAGATGCGCGGCGTAAGTGCAGATTTGCGCCTGCGGATCGCTGCGCTGTACCCAGAGAACCAGATTACGCCTCCAAATAGACTTCATCGCCTCGGTACAGGCGTTGGCGCAGATTTACGCTGGTCGGATCTGGCGCGGCCATGGTTTTTGTGTTTTAAATATGCAAATTAGGTTTTTGGGCCGATTCATCAACTTAAGCTTGACCGGCGCAGGCTACTCCCGGTGCGCGGAGCTGAAATTTCCAGCGCCAAGTTACACCTCATAAAAGCAGGGGTAACTTTGCACCAGACTTGCAGAGGTCAGCTGGAGAGCAGCTAAAGCAGCAGCGTTACAAACGAACTGAGCAACAACACTTGCTGGACAACACATCTGTGTGCCAACATGCCAGGGGCAGCCACTCTGTGGCCCATAGAGGCGGTCCCCATGTTGGGAGAGGCCCTCAATAATTACAGCCCTCTCCTCTGGGCTGAAATTGGTCATCCGCCCACCTGAGGATTCCTCATCAGCCATAACTGCCCCACCACAATGCAAACGACCTAGCTTGGAAAAAAAAAGCTTGAGTACATTTGCACCTGTAGGGCGGAAGTCTGGGCTGATTTATGGACTGGGCGTTGGTAGTGGGCCGGCGTAGCTCAGGGGTCACGCCAGGGCGCAGTTCTGAGCATGTGCAGATTGGGGCATTTACCCCTGGATGTCACTGAGCATGTGCGGTCTAAGATGCGCTCCGGCGTGACCCCTGCGCCACGGTCGGCACTTCATTAGCATAGGGTGACTCCCATTTGGCCTTACCCCGCCTTACGCCGTCTAAAATCCGCCCCGCTGGGGCATCGTAGACAAAAAAAGTTTCTTGAATCACCTAACTGCAGCTCCGCGCTGGACCGGTGTAGTCTAAAAATGATGCACCACACCGGTGCAAATCTGCACCATTGTTCATGAATCTGGCCCAGTGTGTGTATGTATGTATGTATGTTCCAGCATCACGTCCAAACGGCTAAAGATATTAACATGAAACTTGGCACACATGTTACTTATATGTCAGCAACAAACATAGGATAGGTGGTTTAACCCTTACCCACCCCCATTTGCCATGGTCGGGGTTTTTCTTTAAAGTCCCATTCAACTCTATGGGAAATACATGTTACTTCATAACTTCCAAACGGCTGTACATATTTCGATAACACTTGGTCGGTCACATGTTACTTATATGTCCACTTAAACTATAGGATATTTAATTTATCCCTTAACTACCCCCATTTGTGAGGGTCGGGGTTTTTGTTTAAAGTCCCATGCAAATCAATGGGAAATGTATGTTCCCACATAACTTCTGTACGCCTGGAGATATTTCAATAATACCTGGTACACATATTACTTATATGCCAAATAAAAATATATGACAGTTAAATTAACCCTTACCAACACCCTTATATAAAAGATGGGTATATTTATATTACTATGATTTTCCTCCCCAAAAGGTTAAGATAGGAAGACCGGGCAACGCCGGGTATTCAGCTAGTATATATATATATATATATATATATATATATATATATATATATATATATATATATATATAGATATGTGTATATATATATATATATATATTTATATTTATCTATCTATCTATATATACTGTATATATACAGAAAAACCTTGGTTTGAGAGTGTTTTGCAAGACAAGCAAAAGTTTTTAATACACTTTGTAATGATATACAAGCGATGTCTTGATATACAAGTAGCGTCATGTCACAACTGAGTATAAATGAGAAGAAAGGCACCTCTAAGTGTAGCAATATGGTTACATTTAATGAAGGTACAACATTTAGAAACTCACATGGTTGATGATTAAAACAGGCACATGTAAGTATGGAGACATCCGGAGTAAAGCTGTCCACATAGACCGTCTTCCTCACCCCCATTGACATCGTCCCTTCCACGCTGTGCGCCACGAGCAGTTCAAGTCACTCTTTCAGATCGCTCTTCTGCAGCGTAGTCGTCCCAATCATCATTGTAGACTGACAGCGTTGAGAGCTGGTGGTGCGGAGGATAGTCTATCGGGACAACTTTACCCCGAATGCCTGCATACTTAGATGTGCCTCTTTTAATCGTCAACCATGTGAGTTGCTAAATGTTGTACCTTCATTAAATGTAACCATATTGCTACACTTAGAGGTGCCTTACTTCTCTTTTATACTCTGGGGCTCCTGCTGGATTTTGCTTGTAATCCCCTTGTGGAGGCTTCCATTTGTAGATGGACATTTTATGGTTACACAACCTATAATTGCTATAATCTTTTTATATGGACTAAAAACTGAAGGACTAATGAATAAATGGTTGTGGAACGAATCATTTGAGTTTCCATTATTTCTTATGGGGAAATTTGGCTTTGATATACAAGTGCTTTGGATTACAAGCATGCTTCCAGAACGAATTATGCTCGCAATCCAAGGTTAAATATAGGCAAAGAGTATACACGAGTATGTAAAGAGGGGAGACACATTTTTATAGGGTTATTGTCTAGCCTAGGTTTTGCAATAACTTACCTGATTGGTGTTAAGACCCTGACCTTTATGCAGGTAAGGGACCTGCCCAGTTTTTGCGATACGGCACTGCGTCGCTTTAACTGACAATTGCGCGGTCGTGCCACGTGGCTCCCAAACAAAATTGGCGTCCTTTTTTTCCCACAAATAGAGCTTTCTTTTGGTGGTATTTGATCACCTCTGTGAGAAATGTACTACAGCGCTAACTGTTAATTAAATTTGAAAGGAAAAAAACAACAAAAATACCCAAATGATATCGCTTTGTACACAAAACCAGAATGATACAAAAAAGGAAAAAATAGTAATGCGCTGAAATCAACTTTTGCTGATAATATGTGTACAATATGAGCTTCGGCCCGGGTCGCGTGCACGCGCCGGCGGCGCGCGACCCCACGGCTGGGCTTAAAGGGCCACGTACAGGTACGTGGATGTGCCCAGTCGTGCCATTCTGCCGACGTATATCGGCGTGAAGGGGTCCTTAAGTGGTTAATATGCCAGAGAGGGGCTTTGGAACTGGAATAGGTGGAGACAGGGGAGGACTGACCATTCGGCTCTCGGGCACTGCCCAAGGGCCCCATGCCACTAGGGGGCCCCATCAGGGTTGCCAACCTCAGCAAAACCAGGGACACTATGTAAAAATCTGTGTTTTTTAAAAAAAATCCCAAGATTATAGCTGCCCTGCCTCTCCAGTACCTTTTCAGTGTGTGTATGTGTATTCCGTGTGTATGTATACTGTGTGTGTATACTGTGTGTGTGTATACTGCGTATGTATACTGTATGTGTGTGCGTGTATACTGTGTGGCCCCATAATCTATTGCCTGGGGGCCCCATAATCTCATTTTGCCCAGGGGCCCCATAATCTCCTACTGCCCAGGGGCCCCATAATCTCCTATTGCCCGGGGGCCCTGAGTTGTCAGTCCACCCCTGGGTGGAGATCTGCAGATTCAGTTGATGGTCAACGGACAGAGAAGGAACTATCCAAACCAACCTCCCTTTTCTCAGTATGGTTATTCTGTTGGACATCACAGCAGCCTGACAGCTGTGGTCTTTGGAGGCGGTAAAAAATCAGAGCTAGTTTAATGAGTAGGGACTCATCGGTAGTATGGTGTCCCCAGGCATGTTCCAGTTAATGGTAGGTTAAGGAGGGGACATGGAGGTCATGGAGGTCTCTGCGGACAGTTGGGATATTGTCTCTGAGCTGTTATGTTGTGGCTGGGGACCTATTATAATTCATTGGTTCTGCAAATGCAAAAACAGGGGATGTTTTTAGTGCCTTTAAAAATCACCAACCTTTAACAGGTGAGCAACGTGCTGACGTCACCGCGTATTGTCACACTCTGTGTTGCAAGGGCGTGTTTTCTGCTTTTTTAAATTTTGATGGCTAGCTTCCAATTTTTCCATACTTTTCGCTACATTATTGTGCCTATTGTCTGTTTAGACTTGTTTTTATGTAAATAAATCGTCTGTTTTTTCCCCATGGGTACACACATCTATTGAGATCATCCCCCTGCTATTTTTCATCCACTGGATCCAGTAGTGTACCATTAACCATCTAGTGTGTCAGCTGACACTGACAGATTGAGAATCGTCCAGGATGGAACTCCAGGAACGTCAGGTCCGTGAGCCGCTTGCAGCAGTGGGAGATCTTTACTACCCAGGACTGGGTGACAAGTTTTTCTAACTTGAAAGCTGGTAAGTCTTCATTTCATTTGGTGGTGGAATCACATTGGTCATTGCCTATGAAGATTCGTCACAGGGTGTTGCATTGTTTTCACCGTGCTGAACATTGCTGTTAGTGACTGTTTGGTGTCTATCCTGCCAGAACCCCCGGCACCACCGTTCTTTTGCACTTTTTGGCCCAGATTCACGTAGGGAGCGCGTATTTGTGAGCGGGCGTAACGTATCCTATTTACACTACACCTCCGCAACTTTGACAGGCAAGTGCAGTATTCACAAAGCAAAGTTGCGGCAGCGTAGCGTAAATAGGTCGGCGTAAGCCCGCCTAATTCAAATGTGGAAGATGTGGGCGTGTTTTATGTTAATTTATTGTGACCCCACATAAATGACGCTTGTTACGAATGGCGCATGCACCGTCCGTGAAAGTATTCCAGTGCGCATGCTCCAAATTAACCCGCAAAAAGCCAATGCTTTCGACGTGAACGTAAATGACGCACAGCCCTATTCGCAAACGACGTAATAGACGGAAAATTTGACGCTGGCCCGACGTCCATACTTAACATTGGCTGCGTCTCATATATAGTGTTGCTCACAAATATTCGTATTGCGAATATTCGGCTCGAATATGGCATATTCGAGTATTCGCAATATATTTCGAATTTCGCGGTGAATATTCGCAATTCCGAATATTCGCATTTTTTAAATTTTATTTTTAAAACAGATCACATCCTATCGACGTCTAAAAGCATTGCTGGTATGATTAGAGACCCTGGGCCGAGTAGCTAAGCTGAGGCGATCCTTTTATGTTGCCGAATATAAAAAAAAAAATTGCGAATTTTCGCTAATGCGAATGCGAAAATTATTGCGAATTTTCGATAACTGTGGTAGGAGAACTCTGATTGGCTCTGATGCAAAAGGGGGGGGCTTTGTGTATGTTTCTGTTATGAATATTTGTATGTTTGATATTATTTTTTTTTGTAAGAAGGAAAAAATTGCGCATACCTTAAAAAAAGGGGAGAATACAGCAGCAACTCAAAAATGTTATACAACATAAATTAATACAAGACAGAAAATGGAGTCGCTCTACAAGAATAAAAAATATGTCTAGTGACAAGACATGTGGGCAAATTATAAAATAAGCAAGCGCAAATAACTTGTGAAATACACAGTGAAACAAATATATAAAGAAATATAGTCCCAATAATAGAAAAATAATCTTTCATAAAAATGTCTTTGATATGTGAAGTGAAAAAAAGTCCAAAGCATGCAGCATGAACGTGTTCAATCTTCAAGGTGTTTGATTGACAAACGGCTGTGACAGATGGATAGAGTAAAGAATCACCACCAATGCAAAACACTTTTTATTTTCTATTGTAAAATATCAAGAATATTCTGAGCCAATCAGAGTGCTCCTTCCGCATTTGCCGAATATTCGCAATTATTTTGTATTGTAAAATATCAAGAATATTCTGAGCCAATCAGAGTGCTCCTTCCGCATTTGCCGAATATTCGCAATTATTTTGTATTGTAAAATATCAAGAATATTCTGAGCCAATCAGAGTGCTCCTTCCGCATTTGCCGAATATTCGCAATTATTTTGTATTGTAAAATATCAAGAATATTCTGAGCCAATCAGAGTGCTCCTTCCGCATTTGCCGAATATTCGCAATTATTTTGTATTGTAAAATATCAAGAATATTCTGAGCCAATCAGAGTGCTCCTTCCGCATTTGCCGAATATTCGCAATTATTTTGTATTGTAAAATATCAAGAATATTCTGAGCCAATCAGAGTGCTCCTACAGCATTTGTCGAAATTGCGCAGTAAATATCGCATTCGCATTTTGCAAAATTTCGAAAAAATATCAAGAATATTCTGAGCCAATCAGAGTGCTCCTACCGCAGTTATCGAAATTTCGCAATTATTTTCGCATTCGCAATAGCGAAAATTCGCAATCATTTCATTTCGATAAAATATCACGAATATTCGAATTTAGCGAATATATCTCGAATATTCGACTATATATTCGAGATATATCGCAAAATCGAATATGGCGTATTCTGCTCAACACTACTCATATAGCAGGGGTAACTTTACTCCGGAAAAAGCCTAACGTAAACAGCGTATCTGTACTGCGACGGCCGGGTGTACGTTCGTGAATTGGCGTATCTAGCTGATTTAAATATTCTAGGCGTAAATCAGCGTACACTCCCCTAGCGGCCAGCGTAAATATGCAGTTATGATACGACGGCGTAGGCGACTTACGCTGGTCGTATCTTATACAAATTCTGGCGTATCTGATTCTTTGAATCAGGCGCCAACATACGACGCCTCAGACTCAGAGATACGACGGCGTATCTGGAGATACGCCGTCGTATCTCCTACGTGAATCTGGGCCTTTGTGTTCAGTCCACGGTGTTTATTTATTATTTATATGTCAATACAGGTGTGACACTCATTTGTAATATTCTATATTATTTATTGCACTTTTTCGGACGTGTATCTTGTCATTTCACCCATTAGGTGTTCACCTAATGCCTTGTACACACGGTCGGACTTTTGACCATGCAAAAGCCTGCCGTGAGTCCGTCGGAAAGATAGAGAACAAGTTCTCTAGCTAAGGTCCGTCGGACTTCCGACAAAAAAAGTCAGATGGAGGCTACACACGGCCTGACTTTGCGAGAAAAAAAGCCCGTCTGACTTTTTTTCTCGGAAAGTCCGGCCGTGTGTACGAGGCATTACAGTTTATTTTTTATAATATAATTTTTTATAATCTTTTCACTTCCATTTTTATTAACCTTTAACGTGTTTCTGTTTTAAAAGAATATTGTGATGGCAATTTTGACTCCAAATTTTGATGGGTATCTACAGAGGTTTGGTCTGGGCTGGCCTAGCAGGTAATGGTTAAGGTTTGGGGACATCTAATCCACCTTAGTCATTGGCCTGACTGCGACTCGTGCATCCAGGCTCAAAAGGAAAGTGTCGCACACCCCTGAGAATGTGTGTCTTTTTCCTCACAATTTGTCAAGATACGCATCACTCTTGTTTTATTCCTTCCCTGGAGTGCTTAATCTTCCAGCATCCCGCACGCTTCAGTTCACACAGAGTTTGATATTTTACTCTGATTCCAGGATGCACAGCGGTTGACATTTCATTATTGTTGTGCAGAACACAAGAGAGTGAAATTTATGGTATGAAAAGAAGGTTAAAAGAAAGGGATGAGTTTAGGAGCGCCTCTCTCTACATTGTGCCCAAACCTGTGTGCAAGGCAAAGGTGCAGAGGGAAGGACAGCATGTAGAGTAGGTGAGCACAGCTCTCGGCAAAGTGACTACGGAATCAGTCAGTGGCAGCTGGTGCTTAACATTTTTGGGGGTCGCAAACAAACGAAAAAAACAAAACAATTGCAGCCTCACTGTGCCCATCAAATGCAGCCACTGTGCCCAATAAAGGCAGCCACTGTACCATCAATTGTCGCCACTGTGACATGCCATCAATTGTCGCCACTGTGCCATCAATTGTCGCCACTGTGCCATGCCATCAAATGCAGCCACTGTGCCATGCCATCAAACGCAGCCACTGTGCCATCATTTATCTCCACTGTGCCCATCAATTGTCACCACTGTGCCATGCCATCAAACGCAGCCACTGCGCCATCAATTGTCACCACTGTGCCCATCAATTGTCACCACTCTGCCCATCAATTGTCACCACTGTGCCATGCCATCAAACGCAGCCACTGTGCCATCAATTGTTACCCCTTTGCCATCAACTGTCACCACTGTGCCATGCCATCAAACGCAGCCACTGTGCCATCAATTGTCACCACTGTGCCATCAATTGTCACCACTGTGCCATGCCATCCAACGCAGCCACTGTGCCATCAATTGTTACCACTGTGCCATAAATTGTCACCATTGTGCCACCTATTGTCACCTCTGTGCCCATCAATTGTCGCCACTGTGCCATCAATTTTCGCCACTGTGCCATCAATTGTCACCACTGTGCCATGCCATCAAACGCAGCCACTGTGCCATCAATTGTCACCACTGTGCCATAAATTGTCACCATTGTGCCACCTATTGTCACCTCTGTGCCCATCAATTGTCGCCACTGTGCCCATCAATTTTTGCCACTGTGCCCATCAATTGTCGCCACTGTGCCCATCAATTGTCACCACTGTGCCCATCAATTGTCGCCACTGTGCCCATCAATTGTCACTACTCTGCCCATCAATTGTCGCCACTGTGCCCATCAATTGTTGCCACTGTGCCCATCAATTGTAGCCACTGTGGCCATCAATTGTCACTACTCTGCCCATCAATTGTCGCCACAGTGCCCATCAATTGTTGCCACTGTGCCCATCAATTCTAGCCACTGTGGCCATCAATTGTCGCCACTGTGCCCTGTAAAATGCTGCCAGATTGCCCCCCCGCCCGGCACTTACCTTTCTCGGGCCAGCCATCCTCCTTCCACCGTCCCTCGATGTCTTCTCCCGCCCTCGATGACGCTTCAGCCAATCAAGTTACTGGTAACCAGAACCGGTGAACCTGATTGGCTGAGATGCCTGTGCGTCCCCTGGTTAACTATTTATAAAGCCGATTACAGCCCTCAGGCTGTAATGGAAAAGCTTATCAGAGCCGCTGGCTCTGATAGGCACTTCCAAAGCCAACCAGCTGCCGTTATTCAGATGGCCGACGCTCACCAGGGGGCCGGCCATCTGAATAGTGGGCGGCAGCAAAAATACATAGATTTATGCAATGCACAAATCTATGTATTGTTGTCAGTGGCGGTGCAGGAGAGAGAGGGGGCGGCGCTCCTGCGCCCTCTATGGACGCACCGCCACTGGAATCAGTCATATGGGTTCTGCAGTTGGAAGTGTTTCCAGAATAAGTGAACCTGTTGCTTTGCCCTGTATAGGTAAAGCACAGTTTTACCCAATTAAACCCATTTTTTTTATTACTGTAATCCAGTCAGGCTACATATAGTGTAAAAAATAGACAGTTTTATTACCGTATATACTCGAGTATAAGCCAAGTTTTTCAGCCCTTTCATTAGGGCTGAAAATACCACCCTCTGCTTATACTCGAGTCAGTGTACCTGCATTCTTGTCAGGTGTCCATTTTTTTAAAAGTCGCGGCTTCCTCCTGGAGTTCCGTTCTGTGATAGGCATTTGACACTGTGTTCCGCCTATCACGGAGGTCCTCTCATCCTCGGACTCAGTTTCCCAGCAGACACTGTGTTCAGTGTTCCGCCAATAACGGACGTCCTCTTGTCCGAGGATGAAATAATGTCCGTGATTGGCGGAACACTGAACACAGTGGGCCAGATTCATGAAGCACTTACACCGTTTTTTGATAGATGCACGGCGTAAGTGCAGATTTGCGCCGGCGGATCGCTGCGCCTTACCCAGAGAACCAGATTACGCCTCCAAATAGACTTCATCGCCTCGGTGTAACCTTTCCACGCCGGCGCGGCGTTGGCGCAGATTTACGCTGGTCGGATCTGGCGCGGCCATGGTTTTTGTGTTTTAAATATGCAAATGAGGTTTTTGGGCCGATTCATCAACTTAAGCTTGACCGGCGCAGGCTACTCCCGGTGAGCGGAGCTGAAATTTCCGGTGCAAAGTTACACCTCATAAAAGCAGGGGTAACTTTGCACCAAACTTGCATAGGTCAGCTGGAGAGCAGCTAAAGCAGCAGCGTTACAAACGAACTGAGCAACAACACTTGCTGGACAACACATAGAGGCGGTCCCCATGTTGGGAGAGGCCCTCAATAATTACAGCCCTCTCCTCTGGGCTGAAATTGGTCATCCGCCCACCTGAGGATTCCTCATCAGCCATAACTGCCCCACCACAATGCAAACGACCTAGCTTGGAAAAAAAAGCTTCAGTACATTTGCACCTGCAGGGCGGAAGTCTGGGCTGATTCATGGACTGGGCTTTGGTAGTGGGTCGGCGTAGCTCAGGGATCACGCCGGGGCGCAGTTCTGAGCATGTGCAGATTGGGGCATTTACCCCTGGATGTCACTGAGCATGTGCGGCCTAAGATGCGCCCCGGCGTGACCCCTGCGCCACGGTCGGCACTTCATTAGCATAGGGTGACTCCCAGTTGGCCTTACCCCGCCTTACGCCATCTAAAATCCGCCCCGCTGGGGCATCGTAGACAAAAAAAGTTTCTTGAATCACCTAACTGCCTCTCCGCGCTGGACCGGTGTAGTCTAAAAATGATGCACCACGCTGGTGCAAATCTGCACCATTGTACATGAATCTGGCCCAGTGTCTGCTGGGAAACTGAGTCTGAGGATGAGAGGACCTCCGTGATAGGCGGAACACAGTGTCAAATGCCTATCACAGAACGGAACTCCAGGAGGAAGCCGCGACTTTTAAAAAAATGGACACCTGACAAGAATGCAGGTACACTGACTCGAGTATAAGCCGAGGGGGGTATTTTCAGCCCTAATAAAAGGACGCCTGTCAAGAATTCAGGTACTCGGGCACAGTGAGACTGCAATGGGCACCGTGAGGTATGGCACAGTGAGACTGCAATGGACACAGTGAGGTATGGCACAGTGAGACTGCAATGGGCACAGGGAGGTTGCAATGGGCACAGTGAAGTATGGCACAGTGAGGTTACAATGGGCACAGTGAGGTATGGCACAGTGAGGTTGCAATGGGCACAGTGAGGCGTGCAAATGGGCATTGTTGACCCTCTTTTCCGCTTACAGTAGCTGCTGCATTTCCACCCTAGGCTTATACTCGAGTCAATACCCTGTTCTGGCAGCATTGAGGGGAGTGGGACCACTGCTCTCACACAAAAAGCAGTAACTCAGCTCACCAGCGGTCTAGCACTCCCACCTGAACGCTGCTCCAATCAACAGTGCTGCTCAGGGAGCATGAGATCTTATGATGATGAGCAATAACTGTTCTATAGTAATGGTGATGCCACTTAAAGTGGAGGTTCACCCTAATTTTTAACATTACTTCAACATTTACATACACATATGCCTAACCTTTTTTTTTCTGCAGCTCTAATTACCTTGTATCAGCTGTCTGCATTAGGACTTCTGGGTTTTTCCTCCCGCGGGAGTAGGCGTATACTTTGCTTTCCCTGGCAGCGCTATGTATGCTGGGAGGTCTCCGCAATGTCTCCTGGGAGCAAAGATTCATGCTTCCTAGGAGACAAAGCGCAGCGCCGTCCAGCGAAATGTCTCGAGACACCGCTACCCGGAAGTCCGTGCTTGTGGCCTTCAGTATGCCCACAAGCAAAATGGCAAATCTCAGGATCAGTTCTAAGTGTTTCTTTTAAACGAAAACGGACGGGGGATGATTTTAATCGCCAGACGACTGAGTACTAAATTGTTATATTAGACCACACTGAATGGGCTTAAAAAAAAAAAAAAAACGATGGACCGCGGGACCTCCGCTTTAAGCAGACCGCCTTACATATGAGGGGGCAGAGTAGCTCGCTTACTGTGCTGGAACTTTTAAATAATAGTTTTAAGTGGACTGCTCCTTAACCGCTTCAGCCACAGAAGGTTTTACCCCCCTCACGACCAGAGCACTTTTTACAATTTGGCACTGCGTCGCTTTAACTGACAATTGCGCCGTCGTGCGACGCTGTACCCAAATGAAATTTGCGTCCTTTTTTTTCCACAAATAGAGCTTTCTTTTGATGGTATTTGATCACCTCTGCGGGTTTTTTTTTTTGCGCTATAAACAAAAGAAAGCGAAAATTTGGGGGAAAAAAATATATTTTGAACTTTTTGCTATAATAAATATCCCCAAAAGTTTTTTTATTTTTTTTAAAACACATTTTTTTCTCAGTTTAGGCCGATACGTATTCTTCTACATAGTTTTGGTAAAAAAAAAAAGGGAAGGGGTTAACACTAGGGGGCGATCAAGGGGTTAAATATGTGTTCCCTCTGCATGTTCTAACTGTGTGGGAATGTGAGTGACTAGGAGAGAAGCCCTATCGTTTTTCCTACTTCGTAGGATGAAACGATAGGGCTCCTCTCCTCTGACAGCACAGGGATTTGTGTGTTTACACACACAAATCCCCACGCTGGCAATCGTGCACGCGATCGCACATGGCCGGCGGCAATTGTGCCCTCTGGTGGCCTAAAACGGGTAGGACGTACCCGTACAGGATTTTGCCCACCAGTGCCATTGTGCCACAGTATATCTGCATCATATGGTCGGCAACTGGTTAAAGTGGTTCTAAAGCCTTAGGCCCCATACACACGATAGAATCCATCCGCTGAAAAATCCCAGCGAATGGGTTTCAGCGGATAGATCCTATGGTGTGTACACTCCAGCGGATCTGTTTCCGCGGATATTTATCCCCTGGGATGGATTCCAGCAGATAAATATTTGCTGACATGCTAAGCAAATCTATCCGCTGGAATCCATCCCAACGGATGGATCCGCTGGTCTGTATAGACTCACCGGATCCATCCGTCCTAAGGGATCCCCCGCATGCGTCGTAATGATTCGACGCATGCGTGGAATTCCTTATATGACAGCGTCGCCGCGTCATAATCGCGGCGACGGCGCGACACGTCATCGCCAGAGGATTTAGGCGCGGATTTCAATGCGATGGTGATTACACTCCATCGCATTGGAAATCCGCACAAATCCTCGAGAGGATTTATCCGCGGAAACGGTCCGCTGGACCGTATTCGCGGATAAATCCTCTCGTGTGTATGGGGCCTTAAAGGGGAGTTCCACCCACAATTTCACTTTTTAAATATAAATACCCCTGTAATACACAAGCTTACTGTATTCTAGTAAAGTTAGTCTGTAAACTAAGGTCCGTTTTGTTAGGTTGTTACCGAATTTAGATAGTTTATAATCTAGAAATAGACCGTGGCCATCTTAAGTGTGGGCATCATGAAGCCAGACTGTATGACTTCCTGGATTTCAGCTTTGCATATCTCGCACATGCTCAGTGCACAAGCAATGTAATAGGTTTCAGTCAGGTTTGCAAGGACTACTGGGAAACATGATGCCTATCCCAGAAACCCTTGCAAATAGCCTAGGCAAATAAGGAGGAGGAAGTAATGAAGGACTACAAAATAAAGGTATTTACAAGCAACAAATTAAATAAAAATTGTCCATTCTGAACACTATGAGATTAGGGCATGCAGCACAGACAAACATAAAAAAAATGGGTGGAACTCCACTTTAAGGTTTTTCACCTTAAAGGGGTGTTCCAGTCAGTTTTCATGTTTATTAAAAGTCAGCAGCTACAAAAAGTGTAGCTGCTGGCTTTTAATAAACAGACACTCACCTGCTCCACGTTCCAGCGACGTGCTGGCCGGGGCTCCGCTCCTCTCCCCCCCCCCTCTCCGGCCGGCGTCTTCATTCCAAGTGTGGGCACCCGGCCGTGACAGCTTTCGGCTTCACGGCCGGGCACCCACCGCGCATGCGCGAGCGTCACTGCGCATGCGCGAGCGGCGCCATGCAATTGGACAGGCGATCGCCTGGGACCTGTCACGTGTCCCAGGTGATCGCTTACAGGGAGAGGCTGCAGAAAGGCGATTAGGCTTACTCAACTTAGCAGCCCCTCGGCGGAAGGAGGAAGTGGGACAGGAAGTCCCACTACTCCTGAAGCCCCCACTCCCCCCCCCCCCCCAAAAAAAAAAATTACATGCCAAATGTGGCATGTAAGGGGGCGAGGAGTGGATAAAGCGGAAGTTCCACTTTTTGGGTGGAACTCCGCTTTAATGCATTCTATTCTGTGCTGCAAAATCCCCCCTAGACTCCCCCTTATACTTATTCGAGCCCGATCCCATCCAGCGATGTGCATGAGAGCAGCGGCTCTCGACATTGTCTCCCTCTTCCCTGGGCAGATTGATAACAGTGGCAACCGTTGGCGCAAATCATCTCACCAGTCACCACTGGTTTCTTCAACATGACAATGAGGTCACTGTACTCCAATGGCCTCCACACTCAACAGATCTCATCCAATAGAGCACCTTTGGGATGTTGTGGAACGGGAGATTCCCATCATGGATGTACAGCCGACAAATCTGCAGCAACTGCGTGATGCTATCATGTCACTATGGACCAAATCTCTGAGGAATATTTCCAACACCTTGTTGAATCGATGCCACAAATAATGAAGGCAGTTCTCAAAGGGGGTCCAACCCGGTACTAGCAAGGGCCCAGATTCAGGTAGGGGCGCGCAAAACTGCGGCGGCGTAACGTATGACATTTACGTTACGCGGCCGCAAGTTTTACAGGCAAGTGCTTGATTTCACAAAGCACTTGCCTGTAAAGTTGCGGCGGCGTAGCGTAAAAGGGGCCGGCGTAAGCGTGCGTAATTCAAATGATCCCATGGGGGCGTGGATCATTTAAATTAGGCGCGCTCCCGCGCCGAACGTACTGCGCATGCGCCGTCCCTAAAATTTCCCGACGTGCATTGCGGTAATTGACGTCGCAAGGACGTCATTGGTATCGACGTGAACGTAAATGGCGTCCAGCGCCATTCACGGACGACTTACGCAAACGGCGTAACATTTTGAAATCGCGACGCGGGAACGACGTCCATACTTAACATTGGCTGCGCCTACTAATAGCAGGAGCAGCCTTGCGGCGAAAACGACGCAAACGACGTAAATAATGAGCGCCGGCCGCTCGTACGTTTGTGAATCGGCGTAAGTATGCAATTTGCATACTCTACGCTGACAACTACGGCTGCGCCACCTAGCGGCCAGCGTCAGAATGCACCCTAAGATACGACGGCATAAGAGACTTAGGCTGCATTCACACCTGAGCGTCGGTCGTTCGGTCGTTTTTTTGGGCGTTTTTTTCCGGCGTTTTGTCGCACGTATTCATGCTTATTTGCGCGTTTGCATACAGCGTTGTCCGACGTTTTTGTACTTCGACGTTTTTTATTTTAGCCAATAGGAAAAATTATCATCTTTTCATCACTTGTTGCTATGTTGGTAGATTTTTTTAATCTTCTGCATGGGCGACAAGTTCTATTGATTAAAGCGACGAAACGCCCGTAGCAAACGCCCGTTGTCGCGCAAGTCGCTTGAATCGAGCGTTTCCATTACTTTCTATGGGAAATTGAAACGCTAAAATACCCAAACCGCAAGATACGCGCGACAAAAAAAGGTCTGGGACTTGTTTGAGCTTCGCGTGACAGGCATTTGGGCGTTCGGCGTTCAGGTGTGAACAGTCACCAGAGCAAATAATGTTATTTCATCCCTCTGGCGTTTGTGAGCGTAGTGCTTCAGGCGTAAAAACGCCTAGGTGTGAATGGAGCCTTATGCCAGTCGTATCTTAGGCTACAGTCGGCGTATCTAGCTTTCTGAATACAGAAAGTAGATACGCCGGCGCTACTTAGCAATTACGCTGCGTTACTATGGATACGCAGGCGTAATTGCTCTCTGAATCTACCCCAAGGTGTACCTAATAAAGTGGCCAGTGAGTGTATTACATGTGTGTATATAGCTGTTTTCCTGCAGTTCATCTATAAGCTGTGTTCTTGCTTTAGTGGCCCATTAAACAGCCCCATGTTGTGATACATTCTACATTTTAATTGGCGCTGGTTGAGCAAGCCTAGCTTTTGTTATCGGATGGGTATCTTCGAGAATGTGGCTTCTATTAACTACTGTAAGAAATAAAAAGCAAGCTCGCCTTCCCCCCTCATCCTCTCAATGACAGATCCCCACCTCCGCTGTCAGAGTCGAAGGGATGCAGAGGAATATAATGATTTTAATTAAACGAGACAGACGTCCACATGGGGAGACCATTTCATTAGCGGCGCACAAAAGATATGACAAATCAATGGCGATTTGTTTAAAGTAGCAACGGCGTTTCCTTCGGCTGTATTTCACTGCGACGGGTTGTGCTGGGGCGTTTATTCATAAATCCACACAGGGTGTCAATACATAAATATTCAAAGCCTCTTCTGCCGCATGTTCCCTAACAATGCCGGTGACAAGAACTCCGTAGTACTCACCCCCGGCTTTTGTCAGTCTGTTCTTTTTAATTAAAGTCACAGGCCATCCAAAACTGACTTTTTTGGAGGATGCAAGAGAGTTAACCACTTCAGCCCCGGAAGGATTTACCCCCTTCCTTACCAGAGCACTTTTTGCGATTCGGCACTGCGTCGCTTTAACTGACAATTGCGCGGTCGTGTGACGTGGCTCCCAAACAAAACTTGCGTCCTTTTTTCCCCACAAATAGAGCTTTCCTTTGGTGGTATTTGATCACCTCTGCATTTTTATTTTTTTGCGATATAAACAAAAAATGGAGCGACAATTTTGAAAAAAAATCAATATTTTTTTCTTTTGCTAATAAATATCCCCAAAAATCTATAAAAAATATAATTTTTTCCTCAGTTTAGGCTTCTACATATTTTTGGTAAAAAATCGCAATAAGCATATATTGATTGGTTTGCGCAAAAGGTAGAGCGTCTACAAAATAGGGGATAGATTTATTGCATGTTTATTTTTTTACTAGTAATGGCGGCGATCTGCGATTTTTATTGTGACTGTGACATTGTGCCGGACATATCGGACACTTTTGACACATTTTTAGGTCCATTCGCATTTATACAGCGATTAGTGCTATTAAACTGCACTGATTACTGTATAAATGTGACTGGGAGGGAAGGGGTGAACACTAGGGGGCGCTGAAGGGGTTAAATATGTTCCCTAGTGTGTGATTCTAACTGTAAGGGGAGGGGACTCACAAGGGGAGGAGACCGATCTGTGTTCCTCTGTACTGGGAACACAACATCGGTCTCCTCACCGCTGACAGGACATGGATCTGTGTGTTTACACACCCAGATACATGGCCCTGCCGTGACTGCGGGAAATCGCAGGTGCCTGGCGGACATTGCGGCCACCGGGCACGCGCACGGGGTCCCGAGCGATGCCGCGGGTGCGTGCCCCCTAGATGGCCGGGAAGCCCAGGACATCATATGATGTCCACCCAGGATGGGAGATCCCATCTGTGGACGTCATGTGACTATGGGCGGGTAGGGAAGTGGTTAAAGACACCGGATAGTTTCTTCTATCTCATGGCAACTCTATTGATGAGATCTCTACTTTAAAGGAGTTGTAAAGGAAAACATTTGTTTTGCTGAAATGACTGTTTACAGGGTATAGAGTCATAATAGTTAACTGATTCCTTTTAAAATTGATTAAAAATAGATAAAAATCAATCATATAATGTACCTGCAGTTTCGTTTTTGCATTTAGTTTCGTTTTTGCATGTTATCCTGCCTGTGTGCATGTACAGAGCCATAGAGCAGTGATGGTTTGGAAAATGAAACTAGAATCTCCCAGTACTGTGGTCATCAGGAAACAGACAACCAGGAAGTGTCCAGAACAGAGAAGGATTACAGCAACATCAGAGCAAAAACGAACAATGAGGACATGAAACCAGGACTGCAGTAGCTAAAAAAAAAAACCCTTTAGTGACCCTTTAAGTTCCTGGGTCTGCACACCTTCTGTGGCCATTATAAAGAAAATAGAATATAATTTATATGGATTGTTTCCCTGAACCATTTTTCTATGGACATTTATATTTAGTTTACATGCTGCCATCTAGTGACCTTTTGTGGTAATGCACTTGTTTTTTCTATGTCTTTTCCCTGATGTTATGACACACTTCCTTTGTATGTAATGATCCACCCTTTCTTCCTGTGATTGTACTTCCTGTGTCATGGATGCAGATAACAGGCCACATGTAGCAGGACACATGTATTCTTTGCATAGTAAGCTACAGACAATGTATTCTTTTGACCGCATAATACCACAGCCTATTCATCTGTTGTATCCTGTCATCTGCTGTAACCTGATGTTCGGAATAAAACATCTTTGTGGATGTAAATGGTATTGGTGAGTTCAAGCTATCTGATGAGGATTGTCCTCAGTGATTATATCGTATACAGGCCAGGCATAGAGGTCTCACAAGGGATAATCGCTTTGCGACAATCGCAGTCAGAATACGAGTCGAAAACCAAATGTTCTGTCGATCGTAAATTGAAAATGGCGCATAAGATTGTGTCATCATTTGCTTTGTTTTTCAAAACGAAATCCAACATGTTGCATCAGGCACTTTTGATTGCGTCACGTAAATCGCGTGATGCAGATGGCACACTAACGATGTGAAAAATGAACGACCATCGTTACGTTTTCAACTTGTCTATGGCCTGCCTTAGTATCAATAGATCACCTCCCACCTACATAGGGTGGGGGCCAAAAATGGGACTTTGCATGCTCCACCAATAGATTGTACACATCAATACATCAAACCAATACAATCTTTATTATACAATTTAAAAAGGTAGAATAGATTACAAAGATAAAGTATGGTCATGTGTTCCTAGGTGCCATAGAGGAGAGAACAGCATATACTCAAGGAATTAATGTCCACTGTTGGGTTACAATCTACACATGGTCATATTTAATGTGTTCGTAATCTATTTTGCCTTTTTTTAAATTGTATAATCAAAATTGTATTGGTTTTATACATTGATGCATAGCTCCCAACTGTCCCTGATTTCGAGGGGCAGTCCCTAATTTGGAACAATTTCCCTTCTGCCTCCTCATATGTCCCTCATTTTGGTCTGATCTACAGTTTCTCACAAAAGTGAGTACACCCCTTACATTTTTGTAATTATTTTATTCTATCTTTGAAGAAATGAAACTTTGCTACAATGTTGTGTAGTGAGTGTACAGCTTGTATAACGGTGTAAATTTGCTATCCCCTCAAAATAACTCAACACAGCCATTAATGTCTAAACCACTGGCAACAAAAATGAGTACACCCCTAAGTGAAAATTTCCAAATTGGGCCCAATTAGCCGTTTTCCCTCCCCGGTGTCATGTGACTCGTCAGTGTTGCAAGGTTTCAGGGGTGAGTGTGGAGCAGGTGTGTTAAATTTGGTGTTATCGCTCTCACTCTCTCATACCGGTCACTGGAAGTTCCACATGGCACCTCATGGCAAAGAACTCTCTGAGGATCTGAAAAAAAAAATTGTTGACTCTTCTAACCCACCACGTTCCAGAATACAGGGAGGAGCATTTGAGCCCTCAGTTTCCAGAATAGCCAAAAGCAATCAAAAACAGACGAGAGACACCACGCTCACTGAATTGGTATACTGTGAATAGGACAATCAATGTATGGCAAGGTGAGCCAAGTATCAAAGCTGAATAATCAATGGTTTTATTATTCTTGTTCAAAGATAAGTCATAAAAAATCTGTACAATACCATGCAGGTGTTGGTGGGTATAAATGGGCTAACCTCTGCTGGGTTTGGTGTCGGGGTACTGTATTTGCTGGCGTATAAAACTACCTTCTACACTTAAAAAAATGGCCAAAAAGCAGGGGTCGTCTTATACGCCGGATCAGCTGCTTGGATGCCTGCTGGATGTGCGGTAACACTGTATGTAGCTTCGGATACATACAGTATATACCGCTTAGCCAATCCTGGTGAGGGATGTATTCAAATGAATACAGAGCCTGCTCGGATTGGAGTAATAACCTCTGCCAATCCGAGCAGGCTACATACAGTAGCCTGCTCGGATTGGCTTCGAGAGTCAGAGAGGGTTGGCTGATGATGTTACAGCCTCTGCAAATCCAAGCAGGCTTTGTATTCATTAATACAATACAATACAATACATCGCTCGCTGTGATTGGCTCCAGCTCCAGCAAGAAGGAAGAAATATATGACTCCAGAAGGAAGAAATATGAAGCGTCAGAAGCCTCGGAAGGGGGGTCGTCTTATACGGTGAGTACAGGCAAAAAATCGTAAAGAAAATGTAAAATTAGGGGGTCGTCTTATACACCTGGTCGCCTTATACACCGGCAAATACGGTATCTTGTAGCCGTTTATGGTGGGATGTTGAGCAAAGGACACAGCCATTCTGCAGCCTAGCCTGGATCTTTCGGCGCTCTTGGATGACATCACCATAGCTGCAAAGGCGGAAATCCGGGACCAAGAAAGGACCAGCATGGACTGCAAACAGGATGTGTTGCCATGAAGATGCGTTTCGCCCGTATGCACTTTTTAAGTCTTCAAAAAGTGCAGAAACATCTTTTGAAGGAACCCTGGTTGAGAAAGGCTGCCCTAATCTGTGGTCATGTAACACAACAGGTCCCGAGTATTCCATCTTCTGCTGTACAAAAGAGGAGAATGCATTGCCTGAGGAGTGTAAATACTTCCCAGTGATTGCCCAGCAACAGGGTCCTCTGAAGACTTGAGGAAGAAGTGGCTGATGAATCTACTACAGCAATGGACCAAGGAGCATCAAAGGTAAACCTAGGTGAGTAAAAATAGTGCTCCAACATGGATATAATATATACAGTGGGTGACAAGGGCTGAGCTGCTTACCTAAAACCCCAACAGAGGTGACCCTTGATCCTGTGGACTGTTGGGGTTTTAGGTAAGCAGCTCAGCCATTGTCCCCCACTGTATATATTATATCACTAACACGCCAGGCTGGATTGTATTTTTATGCCTGTTAAACTGTTCAGTTATTGATTGATTGTCAATTAATTGCAGATTCTTCTCCTGACGAAGGGACAACTGGCCGCAAAACTAGTAGAGACACCCCCAGTGACCCCTACTCCCATTGTGATCTTCCCCCTATGGACTGTGGTCATACGTATGGTTTGTCACTATGCTTTAAAACTGTATATTTATGTTTGTGTTTTATTGTCCTTGTATTAAGAAAATTTATACTTTTTCTATACATGAATCTTTATATTTGTTTACCTGTACCGCAATAGTCCAACTGCTCTGTACTCCCCTTGTTTGGTTTTTGCTTTGGGGACAAAAAAGTCCAATCACTATTCAATTCCAAATTCCAAATTTTGGATGATGGTACTATTAATTAACAATACACTACATGTGTTTTCCCAGAGGCTAAACTTTATTTCATGGTGTCTAAGAGATCAGTGCACAGCTTATTGGCTTGGTCGAATAATAACCACAATATAACCACAATTGCTGGTGAACCATGGAAAATAATGACAGTGGCCGGTGGACCATGGTATATAACCACAGTTGCTGGTGGACCATGGAAAATAATGACAGTGGCCAGTGGACCATGGAATATAACCACAGTTGCTGGTGGACCATGGAAAATAATGACAATGGTCAGTGACCATGGAATATAACAACAGTGGCTGGTGGACCATAGAAAATAATGGCAGTGGCCGGTGGACCATGGAATATAACAACAGTGGCTGGTGGACCATGGAAAATAATGACAGTGGCTGGTGGACCATGGAAAATAATGACAGTGGCTGGTGGACCATGGAATATAACTACAGTGGCTGGTGGACCATGGAATATAACTACAGTGACTGGTGGACCATGGAATATAACTACAGTGGCTGGTGGACCATGGAATATAACTACAGTGACTGGTGGACCATGGAATATAAATACAGTGGCTGGTGGACCAAAAAATATAACTTCAGTGGCCCTTAATTGTACAAGACTACTGTAGTTATGCTCCTGTATCAAGGGAATTAAAGGTTTCTCCGTATATATGAAACACTCACATTTGCTTCTCCATATATCCTCTTGACGAGAGCTCATTGAAGGATATTTCTTTTGAAATTTATGAGCGGATTCTATGCACCGAGAAATATGCATAATGTATAATTGAACTTTTGTAAATGTTAAGTCTCTTAGGTTTAGGCATCCAGTGGTCCAAAATATTTTAACTTATCATGGATTTTATAGTTTTGTATGAATAAACAGACTTTTTAAGGGGACCCAGCTGCAGATGATGTATTTATGTTTTATTTATTAAAGATTCTAATATTTACACTGGTATTAGTCCATAGTAGTTTATTAAACAGGGTTTTGTCTTTTCCACATTTTGTCATGTTGCAGCCAAACATGTAAATGTAAAAAAAGGTGGGATAAGGTTGGGACTTTACATGAGGCATGTGATAGTACTACCACAGGCCTCCATCCCTGTAAATGGATAGAAGGGGGGAGGTTTTGGGACTTTAAATTAGATGCTTTTTTAGCAGTATGCAATTAAATATATATATGGAATATAAAACATGTTTCCATAATAGCCAGGCTCAAAGTTACCAAACAAAAAAGCAATAAACAAAACTAACCTGTCTAGCTGTATGCATTAAAAACAGAGGTTTATTTGCATGTATTTGCAAATACCTGTGTAAGCTGCAGGCCCCGTCAAGGCACTCTGTGTACTGCAGTCCTAACTATGAATTTTAAAGTCTCCTCAATAGGAGCACAGGAGTGCTAATCAATGGATAAGGGGCAGGTGATCACCTGACCATGCCCCTACCTATAGTTGGTCTAGTAAAAAAGAGCACTGGAAAAACAAAAGAAATGCAAGAGTGGAACCAAACATGCCTACCAAACCAAAACACCACCAAACTAAAGACGGACCACATCAACCTGGGTCAGCTAGTCAAAAAATGACAATGCATGGATGGATCTGTGGAGGTACTTTATTCCACTCCTGAAACGCATCTCCATCCCTGGATAGTGTAAAAAAAAGGGGGGATAAGGTTGGGACTTTACATGAAGCATGTGATAGAACTACCACAGGCCTCCATCCCTGTAAATGGATAGAAGGGGGGAGGTTTTAGGACTTTAAATGAGATGCGTTTTTAGCCGTATGCAATTAAATATATATATATATATGGAATATAAAAAATGTTTCCATAATAGCCAGGCTCAAAGTTACCAACCAAAAAAGCAACAAACCAAATTAACCTGTCTAGCTGTATGCATTAAAACAGAGGTTTAGTCGCATGTATTTGCAAATACCTGTGTAAGCTGCAGGCCTTGTCAAGGCACTCTGTGTACTGCAGTCCTAACTATGAATTTTAAAGCCTCCTCAATAGAAGCACAGGAGTGCTAATCAATAGATAAGGGGCAGGTGATCACCTGACCATGCCCCTACCTATAGTTGGTCTAGCAAAAAAGAGCATTGGAAAAACAAAAGAAATGCAAGAGTGGAACCAAACATGCCTACCAAACCAAAACACCACCAAACTAAAGGCGGACCACATCAACCTGGGTCAGCTAGTCAAAAAATTACAATGCATAATTAACCTGCCCCTTATCTATTGATTAGCACTCCTGTGCTCCTATTGAGAAGACTTTAAAATTCATAGTTAGGACTGCAGTACACTGAGTGCCTTGACAGGGCCTGCAGCTTACACAGGTATTTGCAAATACATGTGTAGCCCTGTTGTGATTTTCAGCCATTTAAGAGGATGTAGATATATATATATATTGCAGCAGGTGGAGCCAGAGAGCACATATTTGGAGGCTGCAGTACAGAACAGACATAGAGATACATTTCTACAGCAAGGGGCTGGATAACTGCATTTCCCAGGAGGCTTTGAGACAGGAAGTTCCAGGAGAGAGGGGAGTCAGGAGGAAGTAGTGAGGAGAGGGAGTCTGGAACAGTGACCAGGGAACACAGATCTGCATCACAGAGTGATTTAAGACAGCTTGTGTCAGAGCTGTGTGTTTGCCACTGAGACACAGGCTCTATGCAATAGTTCTTGGAGAGACTGATGTTCGTCTACTGAAACAGAGAGAGACTGTGTTTTGAGCCATCGAACTGAGGCCTGGTCGCAGGGCCGATCCAGCCACCGGAGTAATCCAGCCTGCCCAACTGAGTGAGTACAGCTGACGGAGGTTATTGCCAGATTCCCCAGACGGCCCCTAGACGATCTGAGATGTCCTGCCGGAGGCTTTAAAAGACTGCATCCATTTCACAGACGTCGGTCTGAGGAAAGAGGGACACTCGCTTCCGCAGACAACCATCCTCCTTCCCCAAAGAGACATTGGAAGTGGTGAGCGGCCTTTGGCCATTGCAACAAGTGTATTTCCTTCATCTGTCATACATCCAGGGCCCCAACGTTGGCTAGCCTAGGACAGTACTACTGGCCAGTAGTTTAGGGTGGGGTCGATACTGCTAAGTATATAGATATATTACTGTTCATCGCATTCAATCTAAACGTATTATCTCATTCTGTTATTAGTTGTATTATATTAGAGTGGGGAGACATTAAGGGCTTTTGCTCTATCCCACAGTCATTAAATCTGTTATAAAACTTCACAAGGTGTGCTGGTGTGCTGTGGATTCATTGTTTGTGGTGTGTCACAGAGGTGAGACAGAAGACCCGATAATTCAGCGGCTCCTTCGGGGGTGAGCGCTACACGTGGGGTGCTCGTCCGGGATTTCTTCTGATACCTCTCGCAAAGTGATAACCGCACAAACGAGCCAGCAATGGATCCAAACACCGCAGCAGAGTGGTGCAAAGAACAAAATGGCCAATTAGGGCTGAGTATAGTAATGGACATTCCTGCTGACAAATGGACAGAGGAACAGATCCGTCAAGCAGTAACTACACTAGCACCTGACCAGAAAGTGTTTGTAATAGACACGAAAATAGATCAAAAAGTCTCCCATACCTATGCCCTACTAGAATGGAAGAAAGGAGTCCCAACCTGCTTCCAGGGTGATAGCATCCAGCTAGCCGGAGAAGTTAAAGCACGGTTATTCCCTCTACTCACCTCAGCAAGTTGTCTGGAGGGACCAAGCCAGGCCATGTCAGACACAGTGGAAGTAACTACCACTTCTGTACCAACCACTAACTACCCCCCAGCTTCCTTCTTCATGGACATAGGAAAACTGGTAGAGAGCGTTAGAAAAATGTCCTCGCCATCTGTGAACTATGGCTACAGGAAGTTGAGAATTTTTTCTGGAGTGCAGCCTGTACCTCCTGGAGAAGAAGAGTATGAAACCTGGATGGAACAGGCTATGCAAGCACTGGAAGAATGGGATGTTCCAGAGGCTCAAAAGAAACAACGCATTACTGAAAGTCTGAAAGGCGTTGCAGCAGAAGCCATCCGAAATTTGAAATTCAGTCAGGAGTCTTGTACAGCATATGACTATCTTCGCATGCTACAAGATGAGTTTGGGCGCACAGAGAAAGCTACAGATCTAATCTTCCTATTTGAACACATGTTTCAACGGGAAAATGAGCGGCTTTCCGAGTATATTCGACGACTAAACAAAATGCTATACCAGATTGCACTAAAGAAAGGAATAGAAGCCAGGGATATGGATCAAGTTAGAATGAAACAGATCCTGAGAGGCGCTCTGAGTTCCGATCCCATCTGGATCCAGTTGAAGACCTTACAAGGGGGTACCTCTTTGCAATACTCTGATCTCATTAAGATGGTAAGGGAGGAAGAGGCTATCCTAGAGGAGAAAAAGAAGGGCTCAGGATTTTCATTTCCTGCTGAGGTTCGAACGCTCAATGTGTCGAATGGGAATTCAGAAGTGGAGCAATTAAAGGCTCAAGTTTCCCAGCTGATGCAAATGCTAACCCTATTGTCTGCAGGTGTCAAGTCGCCCCTTGAAAAAGTCACTTCAGAACCAGTTCCTGAATCTACTACTCAGGTGGTGCCTATCAAGAAACCATCAAACATCTGCTATAATTGCGGAGGAGTGGGTCATTACCGAAATATCTGTCCGAGCCCATCGAATTCAAGAGGAAGTTATCGACCGGCGGGAAACTACAGAGGGCCCCAGTGAGGGAGCAAACTGGGTGCCCAACTACTGAAGACTGCTCTGATTCCCAGGATACCAATAAGAGGCCCAAGTCTTTACCCAGAGCCTCACCTGCTACGACAAAAAGATCCCCTCCCCTGGCGTCTGGTCCTGTGTCAGAGGGAGGCAAGGCACACCCACAACCTAAACACCCGGAAGGGGGAAGAAAACAACCACCACAAGCGAGGAAGAGGGCTAGAGTGCAGCCGACTGGGTCTATGCCTTCTACTACTCCGAAGAAGTTCCCTGACCAGTTGATAGGCCCTTCACCCATTATCCCAGTTCAAGTAGAAGGGGTTTACACGAAGGCTCTCCTCGATTCAGGTGCTCAAGTAACACTGATTTACCGGGACTTCTACCAGAAGCATTTGAAGCATCTACCCCTGATGGAGTTAGAGGATCTCGAAATCTGGGGTATTGGGACTCAGAAGCTTCCATATGATGGGTGTCTACAAGTGAAGCTGGAGTTCAGTTCGGCAACTGTTGGACAACCAGGGGTCTGTGACGCCTTAGCCATTGTATGTCCCCGCCCACCAGGAGCTAATCGAAGTTCTATGATTGTGGGAACAAATACTGACTTGGTGAGACGCCTTATAACTCCATTAGTGACGGAAGAGAGTTCTACTTCAGAGGAGATGCACCCGATGTTGCGGCCAATCTACCAGCGGATTATTCAAGAACAGAGGGCCCCTGCAGAAGTGGGACGGCTTTGGAGATTAGAAAGAGCAGAGAAGGTCTTACAGCCAGGAGAAATGACTAGTTTCCGGGCCTCAGTCAAGTTGAATTGGTCACAACCAGGCCCCTATGTGGTCCTGGAAACTGATCCCAGAAATATGAAGAGATCTGGAGTGGAATTGGTGCCTGAGATAATATCCACCAGAGCTCTACAGCGGGCCCGTGGGAGAGTCTCTGTAAGTGTATGCAATGTGTCAGACTCCCCAGTGATCTTGAAGGCACGGATGCCGATTGGACAAGTGGCCACTGCCACACCCCTCTCACCCACTGAATTGATAGAGGGAGTAGACAGAGAGATCCCAGCTGAACGATTCTATCCTAAAGATGCCCCTATCTCGCCTGAGTGGAAGAAGCGAATTCAGTCTCAGCTCCTCAAGTGGCAAGATTTATTCTCCAAGGATGAGTTTGATGTGGGGTGTGCTAGGAGCACTCAGCACCGCGTTCGCCTCCAAGATGACAAGCCCTTTCGAGAAAGGTCACGGCGAGTCCCATTGGGAGATCTAGATGACCTAAGGGAACAGCTGGCTGAATTGAAAAGGACCAGGATAATCCAAGAATCCAGGAGTCCTTATGCCTCACCCATCGTGGTAGTTCGCAAGAAAAACGGTTCCATCCGTTTGTGCATAGACTACCGCACACTCAACCAAAGAACCATTCCCGACCAATACACTACTCCTCGAATAGAAGATGCCTTACAGTGTCTGTCAGGAGCAAAGTGGTTTAGTGTACTTGACCTGCGAAGTGGATATCACCAGATACCCATGCATCCTGAAGATAAAGAGAAGACTGCTTTCATCTGTCCACTGGGATTCTTTGAGTTTAATAGAATGCCCCAAGGCCTCACAGGAGCCCCAGCAACTTTCCAACGACTAATGGAAAAGACGGTGGGAGACATGCACCTGATCGAGGTACTAGTGTATCTAGATGACCTAATAGTCTTCGGAAGAACACTGGAAGAACATGAGCAGCGGTTGGAAAAGGTCTTGAAGCGGCTGCATGAAGAAGGATTGAAACTTTCCTTAGAGAAGTGTCAGTTCTGTCTGCCTTCAGTCACGTACCTGGGACATGTTGTTTCAGCAGAAGGCATATCAACTGATCCTAAGAAGTTGGAAGCTGTGGCTTCATGGCCGAGACCTCGTAATATTACTGAACTCCGGTCCTTTCTAGGATTCTGCTCATACTATAGGAGGTTCGTAGAGGGGTTTGCCAAGATAGCTCAGCCTCTGAACACGCTTCTAAGAATGGAAGGAGCAGAAGATGAATCAATGTCCTTTGAGCCGGGTTCATCAGCCCACGGAACTAGGAAGCCTCGTGAATCAATCCAGGAGGAATGGACCGACCAATGTGAAAAAGCTTTCCTCCAATTGAAAGGAAGTCTAACACAGGCTCCTGTCCTTGCCTACGCTGATCCTGCCAAGCCTTATGAACTACATGTGGATGCTAGCAGAGAAGGGCTAGGAGGAGTACTATACCAGGAATATGATGGCCTCCTGAGACCGGTGGCATATGTGAGTCGGGGTCTCACCCCTTCTGAAAAGAATTACCCCACTCACAAGTTGGAGTTCCTGGCCTTGAAGTGGACAGTGGTGGACAAACTAAAAGACTACCTGTACGGGGCCAATTTCGTGGTCAGAACTGACAACAACCCACTCACTTACATTCTCACTACGGCCAAACTGGATGCCACTGGGCACCGGTGGTTGGCTGCCCTGTCAGGATTCCGCTTCAGCCTCAAATATCGCCCTGGGGTCAATAACCAAGACGCGGATGCCTTATCCAGGAGACACTATAGCACAGGGGTCCCAGAAACAGAGTGGACTCATTTGACTCCAGATGGAGTTCAAGCCCTATGCCAAGGGGTGGAGTGCCGAACCAAAGGAATGATTGGAGCAGAGGCCATAGGAGTCATGGCTGCCGGTGTCCCTAAAATGTATTGTAACCCTACACAGCTGAGGAGTGAGGGCCAGGGCCGGACTGGGCATAAAAACCAGCCCTGGAAATTCTTTCATAGCAGCCCCAGTGGCGTAGCGGGGGTTGTCGGCACCCAAGGCAAGTAATTTGCACCCCTAACCCGCGGACATTTAGCACGCCGAGTCCCTTCCACTCGTACAGTATTAAACCCCTTATGCCCTGTACACACGATCGGTTCATCCAATGAAAACGGTCTGATGGATTTTTCATCAGATATCCGATGAAGCTGAAGCTCATCAGTCGTGCCTACACACCATCAGTTAAAAAAAAATGATTGTGTCAGAACGCGGTGACGTAAAACACTACGACGTGCTGAAAAAAAATGAAGTTCAATGCTTCCGAACATGCGTCGACTTGATTCCGAGCATGCGTGGATTTTTAACTGATGGACGTGCCCACAGACGATCGTTTTTTTCTATCGGTTAGTTAACCATCAGATAATTTTAAAACAAAGTTCCTAGTTTTTTAACCGATGGATAAAAAAACTGATGGGGGCCACACACGATCGGTTAGTCTGATGAAAACGGTCCATCAGACCGTTTTAATCAGACAAACCGATCGTGTGTACGTGGCATTAGGATGTACCACTCTTTCTCTTTGTTCTCCTTTCTTTACCTTTTATCTCTCTCTATCCTAATGTCTTGTCCCCACCCCCTATCTATCGCTCTTTATCCATCTTTCATGTTCTTTCTCACTCGTTTTCTTTCTTTATCCCCCTCTTTTAATTCCTTCTCTTACTCCTTGTTTTTTTCCTCACTCAACTCTATATCTAAACACACACACACGCACAGTGTATGTATTTACACCTATATGTATATTGCACCCAATAAATGATTGTCTTATGGGGGAGGATGGATTTCAATGTAAAATGTGCCATGGCCATAGCACCCACCATAAAGCATCCTCATTCTGTACTGGGGGCTCTAATATAATTCTGCTGTGGCAGATGAGGAAGTGTGTACAGTGTGTGTGTGTACCCTCTCCTGCAGGGATTGCAGACATTACAGGAGATGGTCAGAGACTGCAGATATATATTACAGGAGATGGTCAGAGACTGCAGATATATATTACAGGAGATGGCCAGAGACTGCAGATATATATTACAGGAGATGGTCAGAGACTGCAGATATATATTACAGGAGATGGTCAGAGACTGCAGATATATATTACAGGAGATGGTCAGAGACTGCAGATATATATTACAGGAGATGGTCAGAGACTGTAGTTACAGGACAGGAGATGGTCAGAGACTGCAGATTATAGTACAGGAGAATGTCAGAGATTGCAGACATGGTACAGGGGACGGTTAAGGATTGCAGACATGATTGATTCAGGAGATGGTCAGAGGCTGCATTTAAAGATGAACTCAATGTACAGGTATATAGTATTGCAGGGTTGCTCCACTCTATTTAAACTATCTCTGCAGGATCAAGTCAGTCTTTTTCCTTTGAAAGTACAACCAAGTGACAGAAGAAATAATCACATCCAATTTCTAAAATACAAATGTTCTTGCAAAAACTGAACTGCTCAGGATTAGTGGAGGACAGTAACCAGTTAATTGGTCTGTTAAGCTTTTAGCCTCATCCAGCAGTAAATCCTCCAACAAAAACAAACTCCTATCAAACAATCTGTGCAGCACACACAGAGCTCTGCCTAAATAGCTGATTATAGGCTGAAATGGTTATGTCCCTGGTCTCATAGAACACTGCTGCAGCGTCTTCCAGAGATCTTATCAGTGTGATCAGACAATGTGCAGGTCAGGTTATAGGCAGAAACAGGGAGACAAGAGGTGTGTGTGTGGGGGAGGCTGATTGATAACCTGCACACTGCCTGATCACATATCTGAAAGACACTGCAGCCGGCCAGCAACATGTTACTGTTCAGATTTGTGTGTCCTGAGGCTGCAGAACATGGATTGTTGTCATCCTACCTTTCCTGCATCTCCCTCCTAGCGTGCCCCATTCAGCCTCACTCCAACACTTACAATCAAATGTGAGCGGGGGAAGAGCTACACTGCCTGCTGATTGGCTGTGGATGGACCGGAGGAGGAGCAGGTCCTCCCTTGAACTCCTTTATGCAGCGCTATTGGCTGTGGGTTCCCTACTAGAGAAATGACTGGCCAGAGAACACTCAGTAAGTGTCCATCCATGCTCCCTCCCTCCTGCATTATGCTCCTCCACAGCACAGACCTGACAGTGCCTGCCGCACGATAGTCACGTGCTCCTCCAGCCCTCCGCTCTGCTGCTGGAATTTATTTCCTCATCCAGCCCCGAGTCCTGTTCACAGCAGCCAGCCTACCGGGATATTTCCCGCTGTCCCGCTAGGCCAGTCCGGCCCTGGTGAGGGCCTGCCTACTTTCACGAAGAAGGACCTGAGAGTAGATCAGGCTGAAGATCCTTTGATCGGGTTAACTCTGAGAGCAATGAAAGCGGGTCAAAGAGGGCTCCTACTAACTGATTCACCAAAAGAGGCTCGTCTGGTCCACAAAGAGTGGGAACGGTTGAAACTGCTAGACGGGGTGGTCTACCAAAGGGGCCCCTCGGATGACTTAGAAGAAAAGCAGCAGTTGTTCCTCCCAGAGAAGCATAGAGAAAATGTGCTGAAAGCTTTGCATGATGACCATGGTCACTTAGGAGCAGAGAGAACTTTTAAACTGGTCCGAGACAGATTCTATTGGCCCTGCATGAGATCCGAAGTTGAAAGCTACTGCCATTCCTGTCTAAGATGTATCCAGAGGAAAACTTTACCTTCTAGGACTGCTCCAATGAGCCATCTGCAGAGTCAAGGGCCTATGGACCTGGTGTGTATTGACTTCCTGTGCTTAGAGCCTGACACTAGTGGACAGGGAAATATCCTAGTGGTGACAGACCACTTTACCCGTTATGCTCAAGCTTTTCCAACCAAAGATCAACGTGCTCCTACTGTAGCCAAAGTCCTAGTAGAAAAGTTCTTTGTTCATTATGGTCTACCTCAGAGGATCCATTCTGATCAAGGCAGAGACTTTGAAAGTCGACTCATCAGGCAGCTCTTGGATCTATTGGGGATTCAGAAGTCAAGAACCTCCCCCTATCACCCCCAGGGTGATGCACAACCGGAGAGATTCAATCGGACTCTGCTCAATATGTTGGGAACACTGTCGATCAGGGAGAAACAGCACTGGAGTCGGCATATCTCTACCATTGTGCATGCTTACAATAGCACAGAAAGTGATGTTACAGGATACTCACCGTACCGCCTCATGTTTGGAAGAGAAGCCCGATTACCAGTAGATTTAGCTTTTGGCCTCTCCCTTGACCAGACGTCTATTGCCTCTCACCAGGGTTATGTGGATAGACTGAGGAGAAACCTGGCTTCTGCATTTGAGAAGGCCCGTTTGACATCCGGGAGTAGAGAACAAAGAAACAAACGGAACTATGACTTGAGGGTTCGGGTACAGGATTTACAGCCAGGTGATCGAGTTCTATTGAGAAATTTGGGTGCTTCGGCCAGGCACAAACTAGCTGATAGATGGAGTTCTCAGATCTACATCATCTGTAAACAATTGCCTGGCCTGCCAGTGTACCAGATTCGACCAGAGGGAAAGACCGGGCCACTGAAGAATTGGCATCGGAATCATCTCCTACCTCTGAATGAAGCTGTGCGGGTACCAGATAGAGATGAGTCTCCTTCACCCATTCCATCCACTTCCCGTCAAGCACCTGTTACTCGGTCCCAACAGCCACCTTCTACAAGAGAAAGTGAGGACGACAGCGATGAGGAAGATGTGTGTCCGAGTTGGATGTGGCCATCTGAACCTATGGATGTTCATCCAACTATTATGACTCCTGAGCCGGATTTGAGCAATCTGAGACCAGATGCCCCTGAATTTGTGCCTCAAGCAAACGAGGATAATTCTTCTGTACCCTCTCAAGTGGAAAGTCTCTTGCCGGAAACCTCAGTGCTAGAAGATACCCCTGTTGAGCCAGTTGAAAAGGAAACTGAATTCCCTCAGTTAACACAGCAAGTAGAAGAGGACTCAGCAGATGAAGGCCCATCCGGGTTTCTAGAATCAAGGTCCAAACGACTGGTGCGACCTCCTCAGAGACTCACTTATGACTCACCAGGGAACAGCACAGAGGAAGCTATCACTACTGTACGCAGATCACCCAAAGTGTCCACCCTAACCACAGAGGTATCAAAGGACTTGTGTCCAATCCCGACCATCAGCACACCTTGGTGGAGTGTTCCTCTGCCCCCTCCACTTGCTAGACGTTGTCATAGACTGCATCTATCTATGCGCAGTAAAGGTATTCAGATGGTCTAGTATAAACTTTATATGTGCCTTTCATACTGTATATATTGTCTGTAGAACTTACAAATACAGTTTACCCTTTGGGGGGGACCCCAAAGACTTTAAGTAGGGGGAGAATGTAGCCCTGTTGTGATTTTCAGCCATTTAAGAGGATGTAGATATATATATATATTGCAGCAGGTGGAGCCAGAGAGCACATATTTGGAGGCTGCAGTACAGAACAGACATAGAGATACATTTCTACAGCAAGGGGCTGGATAACTGCATTTCCCAGGAGGCTTTGAGACAGGAAGTTCCAGGAGAGAGGGGAGTCAGGAGGAAGTAGTGAGGAGAGGGAGTCTGGAACAGTGACCAGGGAACACAGATCTGCATCACAGAGTGATTTAAGACAGCTTGTGTCAGAGCTGTGTGTTTGCCACTGAGACACAGGCTCTATGCAATAGTTCTTGGAGAGACTGATGTTCGTCTACTGAAACAGAGAGAGACTGTGTTTTGAGCCATCGAACTGAGGCCTGGTCGCAGGGCCGATCCAGCCACCGGAGTAATCCAGCCTGCCCAACTGAGTGAGTACAGCTGACGGAGGTTATTGCCAGATTCCCCAGACGGCCCCTAGACGATCTGAGATGTCCTGCCGGAGGCTTTAAAAGACTGCATCCATTTCACAGACGTCGGTCTGAGGAAAGAGGGACACTCGCTTCCGCAGACAACCATCCTCCTTCCCCAAAGAGACATTGGAAGTGGTGAGCGGCCTTTGGCCATTGCAACAAGTGTATTTCCTTCATCTGTCATACATCCAGGGCCCCAACGTTGGCTAGCCTAGGACAGTACTACTGGCCAGTAGTTTAGGGTGGGGTCGATACTGCTAAGTATATAGATATATTACTGTTCATCGCATTCAATCTAAACGTATTATCTCATTCTGTTATTAGTTGTATTATATTAGAGTGGGGAGACATTAAGGGCTTTTGCTCTATCCCACAGTCATTAAATCTGTTATAAAACTTCACAAGGTGTGCTGGTGTGCTGTGGATTCATTGTTTGTGGTGTGTCACAGAGGTGAGACAGAAGACCCGATAATTCAGCGGCTCCTTCGGGGGTGAGCGCTACACATGCAACTAAACCTATGTTTTTAATGCATACAGCTAGCCAGGTTAATTTGGTTTATTGCTTTTTTGGTTGGTAACTTTGAGCCTGGCTATTATGGAAAATATGTTATATTCCATATATACTGTATATTTAATTGCGTACTGCTAAAAACGCATCTCATTTAAAGTCCCAAAACCTCCCCCCCTTCTATCCAAAAATGTAAATGTATTTTTTTGGGATTTCATGTGATAGACCAACACAAAGTAGCACATAATTGTGAAGTGGAAGGAAAATGATAAATGGTTTTCATAATTTTTTCCTAGGGTCGTTTTCCTGTGGGAGGATGAACCTTTGCCCCAGTCTGAGGTCCAGAGCGCTGTGGAACAGGTTTTCATTAAGGATGTCTCTGTACATTACTACATTCATCTTTCCCTCGACCCTGACTAGTCTCCCAGCTCCTGCTGCTAAAAAACATCCCCACAACATCATGTAGGGATGGTATTGGCCAGGTAATGAGCAGTACCTGGTTTTCTCCAAACATGATGCTTGCCATTCAGGCCAAAGAGTTCAATCTTTGTTTCATCTGACCAGAGAATTTCGTTTCTCATGGTCTGAGAGTCCTTTGGGTGTCTTTGGGCAAACTCCAGGAAGGGTGTCATGTGCCTTTTACTGAGCAGTGGCTTCCATCTTGCCACTCTACCATACAGGCCTGATTGGTCGGAAGCAATGTATTTTTTTGCCATATAATGAAATGTAACTATCTATTTTTGAAGACAACTCCACCCTGCAGGGGTCATAGGGGAAGCAGACTCTGGTCAATTTATATTCCTCACAGAACATTATACCTTTTGACCCTGTTATGAGAATGTAGCCAGGCAGCCGTTTGAGAGAGAGAGAGCAGCTGCTGCTGTTAGTTCCCCCCCCCTCCCCCCACACACGTTTAACCAAAACAGAGCCAGCTTATAATTAATGTTTTAGCTTTTGTTAGTTGATTAATACACTCAAAGGGATAGTGCACCACCTAAAGTAGGGCCCCAACAAAAGCCAGCCAATGTTAATTACTAGTTGCCAGGTACTTTCACCACCTCCAGTGGTAGCCTCACTCTAGGAATGCATGCACCAGCCCACATTTAGGGGTTGTATGCACAAGGTGTACACCAGGACCCTTTTTGACTCTTCTGAACTGGTTGAGGTTATTTAGAGACTATAGTAGCCTGGTTAAGATTTAAGTAAACCATGCTGTACAGTAGTTTTTTATGTAAGTGTTATCAAACCGTTGCTAATGTGTCTAGTATAGTGCTCTGACTTTGCCAGTGCATTTGTCTGTTTATTGGTTTGTACCAAATTGCATTGAATTGCCTTAGTATAGTCAGGTGATTTACTGCCAAGCTGTTTGTGGCCTCATTCCAGTGTATTCTAAGAATGGTAGCGGTATATGACCAACTGTGTCAGTGCGGACTGAGCAGTTTAGAGAGTTGTGGTAGAGCAGATGACCCATTATCACCAGTGGCTCCTGTGGGGGTAGCTCTAAAAGAGTAAGTCCAGAGGCCTTATGGAGTTGCCTTATCGGTCTCATATTCCTCTAATCTCCTAGGTAGAATGTGGAAAGGATATAACTTTGGTCCTAAACTCCTAGGTAGAATGGGTAAAGGATAGAACTTTGGTCGTAAAACTCCAAGGTAGAATGGTGACAGGATCGAACTTTGGTCGTAAACTCCTAGGTGGAATGGGGAAAGGATCGAACTTTGGTCATAAGCTCCTAGGTAGAATGGGAAAAGGATAGAACTTTAGTTGTAAACTCCTAGGTGGAATTGGGAAAGGATAGAACTTTGGTCGTAAACTCCTAGGTAGAATGGGAAAAGGATAGAACTTTGGTCATAAACTCCTAGGTAGAATGGGAAAAGGATAGAACTTTGGTCGTATACTCCAAGGTAGAATGGGAAAAGGATAGAACTTTGGTCGTATACTCCAAGGTAGAATGGGGAAAGTATAGAACTTTGGTCCTAAACTCCTAGGTAGAATGGAGAAAGGATAAAAGTTTGGTCAGGTTTTTAATACTGCACAAAAAAATATCTAAATTGACCATGAATTACCCTCTAATGCAGGGTTTGACAAATTTGCCAGAAAATGTGCCCCGTCCCAACGAGCTTGCGCGCAGAAGCGAACACATACATGAGTAGCGCCCGCATATGTAAACGGTATTCAAACCACACATGTGAGGTATCGCCACGATCGTTAGAGCGAGAGAAATAATTCTAGCCCTAGACCACCTCTGTAACTCAAAACATGCAACCTGTAGAATTTTTTAATTGTCGCCTATGGAGATTTTAAAGGGTAAAAGTTTGTCGGCATTCCACGAGTGGACGCAATTTTGAAGCGTGACATGTTGGGTATCAATTTACTCGGCGTAACATTATCTTTCACAATATAAAAAAAAATTGGGATAACTTTACTGGTGTCTTATTTTTTTATTAAAAAAAGTGCGCTTGTAAGACCGCTAAGCAAATACGGTGTGACAGAAAGTATTGCAACAATTTCCATTTTATTCTCTAGGGTGTTAAAATAAAAAATATATATAATGTTTGGGGGTTCTAATTAGAGGGAAGGAGATGGCAGTGAAAACAGTGAAAAAACACTTTAAGAACTGCTGTTTTACTTGTAATGCTAAAGGTCACCACCAGGTGGCGCCAGGTCACAGAAGGAAGCTTGGGCCTTCACAAGGCTGCAAAGCCGCGGTCTCAATTACCGGCCGTCTTGGGCCCGCCGTGATCGCGCGGCGGGGGAGGTGGGGGCGCACGGAGACACAGGATCCGCACGATCGCGGCGGGCCAGCGACGGCCCATAATTGAGGCCTCTGCTTTGCGGCCTTGTAGGCAGCAAAGCCGCAGCCTCAATTACCGGCGGGCGCCAGGTCACAATTTCTTGTCGCAATTGCGACCGAGCGCCCATATTTTGTCGAGCCCTACTCTAATGGGAATGTACTATCAACCCAGTAGTTTAGGACACAAATTCATATAAAACGTCTAAACTTTACTTACATAAGTTTCAATAAAATCATAAAATTCTAATTAATTAATTAGGCTAGTATAAACACACTATAGCACTGTACTCATTGCAGTTGGTCACCTTCCACATAGGCCTCTCCCAACCTGATTACAATATACTGTATGTTCAATAATTGTGCACAAATGTTACATCAATTCATTGGTGAGACTTAAAGATATCGCCACGTGTTTCGTGAACAAAGTTCACTCCCCACCATGGATAAGGATCTGAAATACTGTACATAAATAATGAGATTATCGCAATGTGTACATATTTTCAATAGGGATTATCAATATTAGCCTTCAATACATGTGTATTTCCCAATGTTTGTGGACCAACCAATGTGTTTTTTATTTTATGCATATTTATGTAAAAAAGGTTTATAAGTTTTATATAAATGTATGTCTGTATATGCAAAGTGTGTTGTTATTATTGTCTGTGTACTGTTTGGGGAATGTTCACCGTGTCTCCTGTTCTAGCAATAATTTGTGGCAGGAGTTGGGATTTTAAGGTAGAAATTATTTTAATTATTGATTTTTTAAACAGTGGTATGGATGCATTTAGGTAGGGATGCCCCAATACTATTTTTTTTAGAGTATCAATTGCTTTTTTTTTTACTACTCACCGATACCAATTACCGATACCTATTGCAACTACTTTGTTTACACTTCAGCTTTCAGCAATGGCACAAAGCATTGAAAAGTTATTTACAAATGAAATAAAACATTTATTTTTTTACATTTTGTGCTTTTTTTTTAATGTGAAACGTGTAAATTTATGTTAACCACTTAACCCCCGGACCATATTGCTGCCCAAAGACCAGAGCACTTTTTTGCGATTCGGGACTGCGCCGCTTTAACTGACAATTGCGCGGTCGTGCGATGTGGCTCCCAAACAAAATTGGCGTCCTTTTTTCCCCACAAATAGAGCTTTCTTTTGGTGGTATTTGATCACCTCTGCGGTTTTTATTTTTTGCGCTATAAACAAAAATAGAGTGACAATTTCGAAAAAAATTAATATTTTTTACTTTTTGCTATAATAAATATCCCCCAAAAATATATTAAAAACATTTTTTTTCCTCAGTTTAGGACAATACGTATTCTTCTACATATTTTTCGTTAAAAAAAATCGCAATAAGCATTTATTGATTGGTTTGCGCAAAAGTTATAGCGTTTACAAAATAGGGGGTATTTTTATGGCATTTTTATTAATATATTTTTTTTACTAGTAATGGCGGCGATCAGCGATTTTTTTTCGGTACTGCGACATTATGGCGGACACTTCGGACACTTTTGACACATTTTTGGAACCATTGGCATTTTTATAGCGATCAGTGCTATAAAAATGCATTGGATTACTATAAAAATGCCACTGGCAGTGAAGGGGTTAACACCAGGGCCGGCGCTACCACTAGGCGAAGTAAGCAGCCGCTTGGAGCGCACTACCACCTAGGGCGCAAGCGCCAGCTGCGAGTGGGACAGATCAGCAGGGGGATCGGAGCACACTGAGAGCTCCAGAGAGAGAGATGAGCTGGGCGTATCACAGCCAGCTCTGACATCTATCCCCTCCCCTTGCTGCCCACACAGCCAGTTAGAGGAGAGGAGCTGCTTTTACTCCTCCCCTCCTCTCCTTGTGTCTGCCCCGCCCACTCTCCCCGGCATACAGGGGATGTGGGCGGGAATTTTTAAGCACAGCAAACAGAAGGGAAAGATGGAGGAGTGTGATATCCATCCAGTGAGTGAGTACTGTACACTGATGTAGGGGTGGCCTTCATTCCCTTCTCTCTCTCTCTCTCTCTCTCTCTCTCTCTCTCTCTCTTCACCTTTCTTTCTCTCTCCCTATTATCTATCTATCTATCTATCTATCTATCTATCTATCTATCTATCAGATTATCTATCTATCTGATTATCTATCTATCTATCTATCTATCATCTATCTATCTATCTATCTATCTATCTATCTATCTATCTATCTATCTGATTATCTATCTATCTATCTATCTATCTATCTATCTATCTATCTATCTAACTATCTATCTATCTATCTATCTATCTATCTGATTATCTATCTATCTATCTATCTATCTATCTATCTATCTATCTATCTATCTATCTATCTATCTATCTGATTATCTATCTATCTATCTATCTATCTATCTATCTATCTATCTATCTATCTATCTATCTGATTATCTATCTATCTATCTGATTATCTATCTATCTATCTATCTATCTATC